>NC_079229.1:37189110-37300060 GCF_029633865.1 Lampris incognitus | reverse complement strand
CAGAAAAAGAGAAAGGAGAAGACATCATTCAGAGAGAGAGAGAAAAGACGTGAGAGAAGAGAACAGTCTGCAATAGTCATTAGTCATAATCAATGAAGTCATCAATTAGTCATAATCTATACTCTGTAATCTGTACTCTATAATCTGTACTCTATAACCTGTACTGTATAATCTATACTCTATAATCTGTACTGTATAATCTGTACTCTATAATCTGTACTCTATAATCGGTACTGTATAATCTATACTGTATAATCTGTACTGTATAATCTATACTCTATAATCTGTACTGTATAATCTATACTGTGTAATCTGTACTGTATAATCTATACTCTATAATCTGTACTGTATAATCTATACTCTATAATCTGTACTGTATAATCTATAATCTATACTCTATGATCTGTACTGTATAATCTATACTCTATAATCTGTACTGTATAATCTATACTGTATAATCTGTACTGTATAATCTATACTCTATGATCTGTACTGTATAATCTATACTCTATGATCTGTACTGTATAATCTCGTCGGCAGAACAGTGGTTGGTAAATTCATTGAATTAGAAACCGACCCGCTATGCAGTACAGGTCGTGAAGCACTCAATTTAAACACAACCAATTGTAGTTTAAGGCAAAAAAGATGAGTTTTAAGTTTGGATTTAAAGACTCAACAGTCTCTGATGGTCTGATGGCAGCAGGCAGGTTATTCCACAACAATGGAGCCCGATAGGAAAAGGCCCTGCTGCCACCAGCTGACTTCTTTTTAACTTTGGGTACACACAGGAGCCCTGTATTTTGAGAACGAAGTGCTCGAGATGGCATGTAAGGTTTAAGGAGATCAGACAGGTAAGATGGAGCAAGCCCATTTAGGATTTTATAAGTCAGCAGAAGCACCTTGTATTCTGATCTAACATGGATAGGAAGCCAATGAAGGGAGGCAAGAATTGGTGTAATATGGTCAAATGTCCTAGATTTAGTCAGGATTCTAGCAGCAGCATTCTGAACCATCTGAAGACTTGTAGTACTAGAATGTGGCAGACCTGAGAACAGAACCTTACAGTAATCAAGTCTGGATGAAACAGATGCATGTATTAGAGTCTCTGCGTCAGCCATGGAGAGGAGAGACCGAATCTTAGCTGTGTTACGTACATAGCCCCTACACACGCCAGTGTTTAATGATGCTGCGGCAGAGGGGACAGAGCTCCTGCCATAGCGTGTCCATTTCCAGGCCGGCCTCTGTACATATGACCAGACGGGAGCCGTGTGAGGACTGGATTGAGGGGTGCCTGGGCTCATGTGCAGTGGCGTGTGCTCTGCATGTCATGTCTGTGCTGTTGAGGTCTGAGAGGTTGCGGGGGGGGAGGCTAATTCTGGAAGCATTGTGTGTGACGTGTGTGAGTCTGTCCTTTTTGGAGGCAGTTAGCATGTTGAAGAAATGGGAACATTAGAGAAGAATGGGTTGCAGTGTACGTTTGAGCTGGTTTGGAGGTTCTAGCAGGGGAGGGCAGCTGCTGGTATACCGGGGGAAATCGTCCTCATCCACCGAGTGTGGAGCTTCGGGAGGGACGCTCATAGAGCGGTGAGGGAAGGAGGGGACACCCGCCTAGCCAGCCAGATCAGCCGAATCAACCCTAGCGACCAGTGGGGTGACGGATGTCGCAGCCAGATCACCCTCACATCTTGCAGTATACTCTTGTAGAGCGGCAGCAGAAGGTGAGGAGTGACAACGTGATTTGAGTTGGCGGATGGCGGAGAGTCTTTGCTGGCAGTGTTTATGGATGTCAGTGGTGTGTGTGTTGTTCAAAGCTCGGTTTACTGTCCAGGGTGAGTCCGAGACATTTGAAGCATGCCGCCATCTCACCAGTTTTTCTACTGGTGCAGGTGGGGTTGTGCATGGCGTTGTGGTCTGTACTGTGTGTGCTGGAAGTGTTAATCAACACTTCCTTTGTTTTTATTGCTTTCAGCTGCAGATAAATGTTTGTGCACCATTGTGTGAAGTGTGAGATGGACATGGCGTACCGTGGGTTTTCAGTCAGGGCCTTCAGTAACAAACTGCACCCCCCCCCCCCCCCACACACACACACACACACAACTGATCAACTGGCGGCGTGGTGCAAAAACAACAACCTCTCCCTAAACATAGGAAAAGCTGAGGCGGTCATTATTGACTTTAGAAAGACCAGCGCCCACCATACCCCTCTGACTATCAGTGGTATGGACGTGGAGAGAGTCAGCAGTGCTGAGTTCCTGGGAGTTCACATCACAGAGGACCTCTCCTGGTCCTCACATGTCACTGCACTCTCTAAGAAGACTCAGCAGCGTCCTCACTTCCTGTGGCGTGTGAAGAAGGCGAGTCTCCCCCCACCCATCCTCATCACATTCTACAGAGGCACCCTAGAGAGCATCCTGACCAGCTGTCTCTCTGTCTGGCATGGGACCTGCAAGGCCTCCGACTGCAAATCCCGCCTGCTGTCAGTTCTTTTTTTTTAGTAACCTATTCGGTGAATGATACGTCTCTTATCATATTTGTTCTCAAGTTGTGGGTTCTTACAGATGTGTTAAACTGAACTTGAGTCTTTTTATCATTATCAATCACATAGTTATTTTTGTTAAAGGGCGCCACAGTGGTTAGCGCGGTCGCCACACAGCAAGGATTCGAGCCCCGGGGTTGTCCCTCCTTGGGGGTCGTCCCGGGTCGTCCTCTGTGTGGAGTTTGCATGTTCTCCCCGTGTCTGTGTGGGTTTCCTCCGGGGGCTCCGGTTTCCTCCCACAGTCCAAAGACATGTAGGTCAGGTGAACCGGCCCTACTAAATTGTCCCTAGGTGTGAATGGTCGGCCCTGTGATGGCCTGGCGCCCCATTTAGGAGGGTGTCTCCCCCCTGCCGCCCAGTGACTGCTGGGATCGGCTCCAGCATCCCACGGCCCCGATTGGGATAAGTGGCTTGGATAATGGGTGGATAGTGAAGACAGCTGGACAGATCTTAGGAACTGCTCGTCCATCCATCCAGGCCATCTATGACGCACGGTGCACCCGGAAGGCTCTCAGCATCGTGAAGGACCCCATCCACCCTTCCCACATCCACTTCCCCCTCCTACCCTCTGGCAGGAGGTACCGCAGCATCCGTGCTGCCTCCACCAGACTATGCAACAGTTTCATTCCTCAGGCTGTGAGGTTCCTCAGCAGCTTGAACACTTAAACCTTCTACACAATGACTTTCTGACCGTCTTACTCACTGCCCGTGTCAGGTGTGCTTGTGATGTTTAGGTCTGTGAAGTCATTCTTGTTTTTAATGCACTTTTTGTTGTTAATGTTTATTGCCTGTTATTTGTTTTTATGTGGCACTGTGGTCCTTTAATTTTGTTACCTTGTATGTATGAGACATGCATATGAGGCAGTGACAAATAAAAGCAGTCTAAGTCTACATTTCTCATATGGCTGCCGATACAGTCAACACAGCCACATAGAAAATACTGTCACGCACCATATGCACTACCGGATCAACACCAACAACACACCTGATCTTCAACAACCACAACACTGTGCACAAGAGCAGCTGTTGCAGCATCACCGTCACATCTTCCTGTGTGACCTTTCCTCTTGGGGTCCTCTTGCAGACCCCATCTTTTACTCTGTCCCCTACTAGAGAGCCATGATAGGAAATATTAAGTAAAAGTTACTTCTATTCTGTACGGTTCTGTTCTGCTCTGTTGTCTGATATCAGCAGAATCCCGTCGGCAGCAGAAATGCTGACAGCTTGTCCTAATCCACAGTTAAAACCTCATCAGGGGTGAGGGACAAGAGGAAGAGCACCAAGCTGACCTCCTCTTCCTCCTCCTCTGCTTCCTCCTCTCAGGATGTTGCTGTAATCAAACCAAAAAGAAATCTCCTCTTTTCTCCCACATCACGTAACCCCCCACACACACACACACACACACAGTTTGTCTCTCTTCAGTTTGCATCTCTTTGACCTCCATTAGAGTTTTGTCACGTCGAGCAGAATCAGGAACAAGCTGACAGGTCATGAAATCGGGAAGTGAGGGGGGAGGTCATGTGACCTCATGCAGGATGTACGGGGTCGAGGTTGCCGAGGGTTTTTCCAGAAGATGCCACATTAGGAGACGGTGCAGATATCAAAATATCAACGCTGTAAATAAGACATTATTTGTGTGTGTGGGGGTTAACACGTGAAATAAAACCGCCAACACCGTTGGTGTTTGTGTCTTCAGTAGATTGATCAGAGGATCATATTTGTTTATATCATATTTATATTATATGTATATCATGTATATCATGTATATCACATGTATATTATATATCATATGTATATCATATTTATATCATGTATATCATATCATAAGAGCCATGAATCTTTTTTCTTTTTTTTTTTTCTTTCTTTTTTTGGGATGTTTTTCCCCCTCTTTTTCTCCCCAATTTTTACTTAACCAATTACTCCACTCTTCTGAGCTGTCCTGGTTTCTGCTCCACCCCCTCTGCTGATCCGGGGAGGGCTGCAGACTACCACATGTCTCCTCCCATACATGTGGAGTCACCAGCAGCTTCTTTTAACCTGACAGTGAGGAGTTTCACCAGAGGGATGTAGCACGTGGGAGGATCACGCTATTTCCCCTAGTTCCCCCTCCCCCCCAAACAGGTGCCCTTACTGACCAGAGGAGGTGCTAGTGCAGCGACCAGGACACATACCCACATCCGGCTTCTCACCTGCAGACACGGCCAATTGTGTCTGTAGGGACGCCCGACCAAGGTGGAGGTAACACGGGGATTCGAACCAGCGCTCCCCGTGTTGGTAGGCAGCGGAATAGACCGCCGCGCCACCCAGAGGCCTTGCTTGAAAAGGTTTGTTGACATCTCTAGTGGTTGTAAAAATTGAAGTAAAACACACCCATATTTTCTATTACCATCTGATGAGAAAGATACAAGATGATGACAGAATACACTTCATGGCACTCCACAGTAAGGCAGTCAAGAACAGCTGTTGAACAAAAGAGACAAGAAGCCTATGATACGGCCCACCATGCAAGACATAACGGTCCAACCCAACATTCGTCTGTGACAAATGTGGATGATAATGTCGCTCTAATGCGGCCTGATGGCCCACAGGCGTGCTTGCCGAGCTTAAACTGCATCACACTCGTCATTGTTCAGTGGACTGCCGAAGAAAAAAGAAGACAAACTACCACTGCCACTGCAGCATAGAGAGCATCCTGACCAGCTGCACCTCCGCAGACCAGAAAGCTCTGCAGCGGGTCGTCATGGCGACCCAGCATATCACCGGTACCCAGCTCCCAGCCATAAAAGACATTTATCACAAACGCTGCCTTCGAAGGGGTCTGAGCATCAGCAGAGAGCCCACCCACCCCAACCATGGACTGTTCTCCCCCTGCGCTCTGGGAGGCGCTACAGGAGCCTCAGAGCCCGCACTACCAGGCTCAGAAACAGCTTCTTTCCACAAGCTGTTGCCCACCTGAACCTGGCCACCCACTGAATGTCTGTAGATAGTTTTAAATATTTTGTACTCTTGCTCTTTTTTAACTTATGTTAGCTTTTGGTCTTCAATGTGTGTATATCTTATACTGTGTTTGCTGTGTCTGTCTTGCACTGTTTGGTGAAGCCACAGCCCTTATTTTATTTTTAACATGTGGCTGCACATTGTGTTAATGACAATACATTGAATCGAAGTGAAGTGAATTGAATTGGATTGGACTGGATTGAACTGAATTGAATTTTACTCTCTGCATGAAACCCATCCTAGCTGTGTAGCTAGGAGCAGGGGGCAGCTGCAGCCCTCGGGGACCAACTCCAGTTTGTCTTGCTCAGGGGCACAGACAGGAGTATTAACCCTAATAAGCATATCTTTCTGATGGTGGGAAGAAACCCACCCAGACACGGGGAGAACATGCAAACTCCACACAGAAAGGACCTGGGACAGCCTGGGGTTCGAACCCAGGAGCTTCTTGCTGTGAGGCAACAGTGCTAACCACTGGGCCAATGTTATTTTACATCTACAACTCAAACACTTCAGTTATGTCTGTAAACATGCCTCCATTTGATATGGTCACCTAAATCACAGACTGGGCCTTTCATTAAAGTGAATGACAGCAGGAGGCCATTTCACATTGAGCCCAAATTTGCATGAATTCCTGATTCCATTTGTTTGAGTCAAAACACAAACTGATTTCCAATTAATTTGGCCATCCTTTGTGTTTGATTGAAGCTTTTCCTACATTTACAATAAACAAAATGTCCTTTATGATATCTTCTATCTGTGGTGTATTTTAGACAATAACTAATCTGAACCCCTAAGACTGTAGCGGTGTGTGATGTGGATGGTTGGTGTCTGGTAGGACTTTGCCAGGAAACAGGACAGGGTGCATAGTGTTTTCATCTTCATTAAAGCAGCCAAATGAGGTAGAGGAAGGCAGGTAGTGTTGAGTTAGAAGAAGAAGTGAAGTTGTTGTGTCTAACAAGCACATATGACAGAACAAGCTGGTAGAATCAGGAATCAGGAACACTTCGTCATTTCACTTCATGCACTTGCGTACATGAAATGAAACGAAATGCCGTTTCCCCCAGCCCACAAAAGTACAACACAAAGACAAAAACACATCCAAAAACTACAAGAACACACATATCCAAACTAACACATGTATCCAAACTAACACAAATACCCAAACTAACACATGTATCCAAACTAACACAAATACCCAAACTAACACATATATCCAAACTAACACATGTATCCAAACTAACACACATACCCAAACTAACACGAATACCCAAACTAACACATATATCCAAACTAACACATGTATCCAAACTAACACATATATCCAAACTAACACATATATCCAAACTAACACGAATATCCAAACTAACACGAATACCCAAACTAACACATGTATCCAAACTAATACATGTATCCAAACTAATACACATACCCAAACTAACACGAATACCCAAACTAATACATATATCCAAACTAACACATATATCCAAACTAACACATATATCCAAACTAATACATATATCCAAACTAACACGAATATCCAAACTAACACGAATACCCAAACTAAACAAAAAAATCACTGTCCAGGCGAATGAACACCAGCTAGGATGACTGTCGGAACCACCGGTCTGCATGGGCTAGCAGTTAGCTTAGCCTGCCCCGCTTCCACATCCTGTCAGACCACCCTCGGCGTTTCCTCCTTGGGCGCAGCTCCAGGCAGGGGCCGTGGTCCCCGGGCCCACCAGACGAAGCAGACCAAGCTCTCCCAGCTGATCCAGCACCAGCTCCCCCAGCCAGACATCCTCGACACACCTCCCCGCACTCCTCACGAGAACATCAAAAAAACCACAGTCAACGCCAGGTGAGGCCGCCACCAGGCTGCCCTCGGTGTTACCAGAACTGCTGGTCTCGGTCTGCATGGGCTAGCAGTTAGCTTAGCCTGTCCCGCTCTCCCAGCCAATCCAACGCCAGCTCTCCCAGCCATCAAACGAAGACAAAACTTAGACGTAGATGCGGATAAAGTCACTGCATGGATGGTACTGGGTGAGGCCGCCAGAAATGTGAATTCGCTCCACCATCTTCTGACACCGGCACTGTGTGAGTCCGGTGCAAATGCGAATTCGCGCAGCGATCTTCCCACACCGGACCTTTACCAACAGATAGTCCTACATCAATAAGTAAAACTGAAGTTCCACCAGGTTTTATTGTGTGTTTCTGACACAACAGCCCTACTGACTCTCATTCACTCTGAATGGAGCTCAGACAATACTCACCTCACCACCACCTACATAGGAGACACACTGGTCCAGTCAAACCAGCACATTCAGGACTGAAGCTTTAAATTCTCTTGTCACTGATACAAACTGTTTGACAAAAGACAGAACAAGCCACAGCCACTGACTGTTGGTAATGAAAGCTCACATCCTCTTCCTCCCTATAGCAAGAGTTTCTGAAGGCAGACCGGGCAAAACCCAGAAACCATGTCGGCCCACCAGAAAACAAACTGCCAGAACCGCTGGTGCATGATGGGAGCAGAAACACAACATGAAAAAAGGAAACGAAAAAAACGTAAACCTGTCTCTGAAAGAGCAACCGGTTTCCTTGTGATGTAGGCCACTTCCTCTGAGCAAACGGTCTGAACCAAATTAAAGTTGATTTGTGTTTTTTAGATGTGAGCCAGGTTTTTTCCTGTTATCACTGACAGGCTCCAAAAATGTAGTTTGTGGACTACATGAACGTTTGTCTTTGATCACAGTTTGATGCTGGTTTGTTCATCTTCTCGAGGCAGAACTAAAGAAAGGTTAATCGGACGAAACGAAGACTTTGGACAAGTCTGGTTGTGATTCACGTACTGATGAGTTCGTTGAAACCTCTGCTCTGTTCTACAGACTGGTCTTTGTCTCTGTGCAGTTCAGTTCATTTCTGTTCAAATCTGTTTCTTTGGTTGGTTGGTTCAGTTCGGTTCAGGTCTTCCAGTTATGTTTTGTTCGATTCTGTTTTGTTTTAATCAAGATTCTCTAGTTTTCTTTCTCAAACGACTCGTGTATAGTAGGCAGCCTTTCATTCCTATTTTGTTACTAGCTTCAAGCTTAGCCTAGCTTAGCAGTTAGCTTTATTGCATTCACAGTCAAAGCAGCATCGTTAAAACGATGGTTTGTGTTGACTGCTCCGTAGTTACAGACAGGTTGTCTCTGCTAGAGAGACGTGTCTGTGAGTTAGAGCAGCTGCTTTCGGCTAGGATTACGTTAGATGTGACGGGCCCTCCAGATAGCCGTAGCCCCGGGCCTGCCAGCAGACCTGCTATTGTTAGCACTAGCTCAGCCTCGTCGGCAGATGCGGTAGAATTTGTCTCTGGTTACTGGCGTGGGAAGGCTCGCAAGAGCAAGCCACCGGTCGTGTGGCCCGGTCTGCAGTCACCTCTCCCGACTGCAAACCGGTTTTCGCCACTCACCAGCCCTGTTGCTAGTCCTACCAGCCAGCATGCCTCTCCCGCTCCTGTCGACAGAGTAAAGCAACGAACGCTTTTGATAGGAGACTCTATTACCCACAATATCAGATTAGCTTCACCAGCCTTTTCTTTTTTACTACTTTATTAATCCCCCATGGGGAAATTCTTCATCTGCATTTAACCCATCCTAACTGTGTAGCTAGGAGCAGTGGGCAGCCGCTGTGCAGCACCCGGGGACCAACTCCAGTTCGTCTTGCCATGCCTCGGTCAGGGGCACAGACAGGGGTATTAACCCTCACATACGAGTCTTTTGGATGGTGGGGGAAACCGGAGCACCCGGAGAAAACCCACCGCAGAGACGGGGGGAACATGCAGACTCCACACACAGGACGACCTGGGATGTCCCCTGAGGTTGGACAACCCCGTAGTTCAAACCCAGGAACTTCTTGCTGTGAGGTGACAGCGCTAACCGCTGGGCCACCATGCCGCCCCCCTTGGTTCAAGACCTAGAGGATAATCTTAGGGTGCTGGCATCATGGAGGGAGAAACGGGGAACCCAGGCACACAGCACCACTACTTTGATCAACATTGTTATTCGTGTTGGCACCAATAATGCTAGGGTGACGCAATCAGAGATCACAAAAGCCAGCCTTGTCAGAATGCTTGAGTTGGTATGATCCCTGGCCAAACTAGGACCAACACTGGTAAAATATTTATTGAACTCATCCGCAAGTGAAGCCATATCAGTAGTGGTTGTCTTGTTTTGTTTTGACTTTTTTTTTTTTTTGTCAGGACATTGTTGGGGTATCCTACCTTCCCAGTTCCATTTTTAATGATGCCATTCCATATTTTCCATGTATTTTTAATGTTGTTTTTGTTTTCCTCTAGTAATTTACTGTAGTATTCCTTTTTTCAGCTTCTCATAATTCGTGTTAGTTTGTTTTTATATATCTTGCATGTGTTCGGCTTCTGCTGTTCTTTCCTTTAAGAATTCTTTATATAATAGATTTTTTTTGTCTCGCATGCGTTTATTATTCCCTTAGTTAGCCATAAACATAATCCCAGATTCCTCTTTGACACTGTAGCTACTACTACTACTACTTTCAGCTGCTCCCGTTAGGGGTCTCCACAGCGGATCATCCATTTCCATCTCTTCCTGTCCTCTGCATCTTCCTCTGTCACACCAGCCACCTCCATGTCCTCCCTCACCACATCCATAAACCTCCTCTTTGGCCTTCCTCTTCTCCTCTTCCCTGGCAGCTCCATATTCAGCATCCTTCTCCCAGTATACCCAGCATCTCTCCTCCACACATGTCCAAACCATCTCAATCTTGTCTCTCTTGCTTTGTCTCCAAACCGTCCAACCTGAGCTGTCCCTCTAATATACTCCTTCCTAATCCTGTCCTTCTTCATCACTCCCAATGAAAATCTTATCATCTTCAAGTCTGCCACCTCCAGGTCCTCCTCCTGTCTTTTCATCAGTACCACTGTCTCCAAACCATACAACATAGCTGGTCTCACTACCATCTCGTAAACCTTCCCTTTAACTCTTGCTTTAAATCACTCCTGACACTCTTCCGCACCTACTCCACCCTGCCTGCACTCTCTTCTTCACCTTTCTGCTGCACTCCCCGTAGCTTTGTACAGCTCTACTCCTTGTATCCTGACCATTCATCTGTCCTCCCTCTCATTCTTGCATATGTATTCCATCTTGCTGCTACTGAATTTCATTCCTCTTCTCTCCAGTGCATACCTCCACCTCTCCAGGCTCTCCTCAACCTGCACCCTACTCTCACTACAGATCACAATGTCATCTGCAAACATCATCGTCCATGGAGACTCCTGCCTGGTCTCCTCCATCAACCTGTCCATCACCATTGCAAACAAGAAAGGGCTCAGAGCCGATCCTTGATGTAATCCCACCTCCACCTTGAACCCATCTGTCATTCCAACCACACACCTCACCACTGTCACACTTCCCTCATACATATCCTGCACCACTCTTACATACTTCTCTGCTACTCCCGACTTCCTCATACAATACCACACCTCCTCTCTCGGCACCCTGTCATATGCTTTCTCTAAACCTACAAAGACACAATGCAACTCCTTCTGGCCTTCTCTATACTTCTCCATCAACATTCTCAAAGCAAACATCACATCTGTGGTGCTCTTTCATGGCAGGAAGCCATACTGCTGCTCTCTAATCATCACCTGTCCTCCTCTTAAGCTAGCTTCTATTACTCTTTCCCATATCTTCATGCTGTGGCTGATCAACTTTATACCTCTGTAGTTGTTACAGTTCTGCACATCACCCTTGTTCTTGAAAATCGGTACCAGTATGCTTCTTCTCCACTCCTCAGGCATCCTCTCATTTTCCAACACTGTGTTAAACAATCTAGTTAAAAACCCCACTGCCATCTCTCCTAAACACCTCCATACCTCCACAGGTATGTCATCTGGACCAACTGCCTTTCCACTCTTCATCCTCTTCATAGCTGCCCTCACTTCCTCCTTGCTAATCCACTGCACTTCCTGATTCACTATCCCCACATCATCCAACCTTCTCTCTCTCTCATTTTCTTCATTCATCAGCCCTTCAAAGTATTCCTTCCACCTTCTCAGCACACTCTCCTCACTTGTCAACACATTTCCATCTCTATCCTTGATCGCCTTTACCTGCCGCATATCCTTTCCAGCTCGGTCCCTCTGTCTAGCCAATCGGTACAAGTCCTTTTCCCCTTAGTGTCTAACCTCTGATATAACTCACCATATGCCTTTGCCTTTGCCACCTCTCTCTTCGCTTTTCGCTGCATCTCCTTGTACTCCTGTCTACTTTCTTCATCTCTCTGACTATCCCACTTCTTCTTTGCCAACCTCTTCCTCTGTATACTTTACTGTACTTCCTCATTCCACCACCAAGTCTCCTTGTCTTCCTTCCTCTGTCCTGATGACACACCAAGTACCTTCCTAGCTGTCTCCCTCACTATTTCTGCAGTGGTTGCCCAGCCATCCAGCAACTCTTCACTAACACCCAGTGCCTGTCTTACCACCTACCAGAACTCCACACAACAGTCTTCCTTCTTCAACTTCCACCATTTGATCCTTGGCTCTAGCTTCACTCTCTTCCTCTTCTTGGTCTCCAAAGTCATCCTACAGACCACCTACCAATGCTGCCTAGCTACGTTCTCCCCTGTCACCACCTTGCAGTCTCCAATCCCTTTCAGATCGCGCCTCCTGCATAAAATATAGTCCACCTGTGTTCGCTTTCCTCCACTCTTATACGTCACCCTGTGTTCCTCCCTCTTCTTGAAATATGTATTCACCACAGCCATTTCCATCCTGTTCACAAAATCCACCACCATCTGTCCTTCCACATTCCTCTTCTTAACACCATACCTGCCCATCACCTCCTCATCACCTCAGTTTTCTTCAACATGTCCATTGAATTATACAATTATATAATTTATAATTACAATTGTAATTACAAGCCAATTATAATTAAATTATAATTGGCTTGTGATCCAGGTGGGAGACAAATATTTGATAGGGGCTTTGAAACAAAAATAATTGGCTTATGACTGACAGATAACAAAATGAAGTGTCAAAGTGGAACTACGTTGTGGGCTTGCTTTTCTTTTTTCGTCATTTTTTGCAAGTGGTAGATCTTGGTTTACATTAGGACTTGGGATGTGATGTTAGGCTTGAAAAGGTTGGTGGCCACTGGTCTAAACCAACTACTTGCGTACTTGACCATTACCAGCAAAACTTTTTAAAGACCTCTGGCCTTTCCTGGGACCTACAATGCTAGTCATTGTTAATTCATCACTTACTACTGGCACTTTTCCCAGCAGTTTTAAGACAGATGTGGTCAGACCGCTACTTAAAAAACTGTATCTCAATCCAGGGTCTCGTGCTAGTACTAAAAGTCTTCAGATGGTTCAGAATGCTGCTGCTAGAATCCTAACTAAAACTAGGAAATTTTACCATATTACACCAATTCTTGCCTCCCTTCATTGGCTTCCTATCCATGTTAGATCAGAATACAAGGTGCTTCTGCTGACTTTTAAAATCCTAAATGGGCTTGCTCCATCCTACCTGTCTGATCTCCTTAAACCTTACATGCCATCTCGAGCTCTTCGCTCTCAAAATACAGGGCTCCTGTGTGTACCCAAAGTTAAAAAGAAGTCAGCTGGTGGCAGCAGGGCCTTTTCCTATCGGGCCCCGATCTTGTGGAATAACCTGCCTGCTGCCATCAGACAACCAGAGTCTGTTGAGTCTTTAAATCCAAATTTAAAACTCATCTTTTTTGCCTTAGCTTACAATTAGTTGCCTTTTAGTCGAGTGCTTCACAACCTGTACTGCATTTTTTTTTTTTTGAGATACTTTAGTGATCCCCGTGGGCAAATTCGTTCTCTGCATTTAACAGTGGGCAGCCGCCGTGCAGCACCCGGGACCAACTCCAGTTGGTCTTGCCGTGCCTCGGTCAGGGGCACAGACAGGAGTTTTAACCCTAACATGCATGTCTTTCTGATGGTGGGGGAAACCGGGGCAAACCCACCACAGACATGGGGGGAACATGCAAACTCCACACAGAGGATGACCTGGGATGACCCCCAAGGTTGGGACAACCCCGAGGTTTGAACCCAGGACCTTCTTGCTGTGAGGCGACAGTGCTAACCACTGTGCCACCATGCTGGCAAAAAAATTTACAATTTACATGGTGGGTGGTTTTCTGTCTCAGTGAATTTACCAAGTACTGTTCAGCAGACGGGATCATAGAGTGTAGATTACAGAGTATAGATTATAGCATATAGAGTATTGACTTTTGCAAACTGTTCTCTCACATGTCTTTTTGTCTCTGAATGATGTCTTCTCCTTTCTCTTGTGTGTGAATGGTGTCATGTGAGCCTCCCTTGTGTGCACGTGCAGTCTGTCGTCCTCCCAGGTCTCCATGGTGATGGTGGTCGCCACCTGGACACTGCTTGGCATCCCCCTCATCACATTTTCTTTTTATATATCTTATGAATCCATGTAATTTTGTTATCCAGTTTCAATGTTGTATCCTTCTCTCACTCAGACGTGTGACTAATGTGTTTTGTTTTGTTGTCTACATGGCGATGGCGGTCTCGTGGCTCAGGTCCTGTGCTGTTCTGGTGGCGTCTGGACACTGCTTGGCATCCTCCTCATCATATTCCTCATATATTTTATAATAATTGTGTTATTCTCTTTCAGTGTTGTATACACAATACAACATCGATCCTCCTCTGTTGCTCTCCCTGAGCTTTCTTGCTGTTTTTTCTCTGTTAGGGAGCTGTTCCTTATCCGATGGGAGGGTCTAAGGGCAGGATGTTGTGTTGCTGTAAAGCCCCCTGAGACACGTGTGTAATGTGTGATACTGGGCTACACAAATGTAACTGACTTGACTCAACCTTTTCGGTTTGTTTCAGCTTGATTTTGTCCTGTTGTCCTATTCAGAACTGTTTGTTTGGCTCAGTTCTGTTATTTTCGGTTCTGTTCTGTTCAGTTCTGCCCTGTTGTGTTCAGTTCTTTTCGGTTCGGTTCGGTTCTGTTTAGTAGATGTGCATTATTTTATATTCATCACTTACACAAGCTGTTGTGAATTCATTTTAATAATCTTTTTGTTTTTGATTCTGTTTCAACACAGGAGGACAGATTATGTCTTCATTCTGTTTCGAATTCTTCTATCCGGCATATTCACCTTTCACACGCTGTATCTCTCCTTGTTTTACAACTTTATCTCTCCTTGTTTTACAACTTTATCTCTCCTTGTTTTACAGCTTTATCTCTCCTTGTTTTACAGCTTTATCTCTCCTTGTTTTACAACTTTATCTCTCCTTATTTTACAGCTTCAGCATGCCGAGAGACAGGTTGGCATTTGTTCTGTGTTCATAATGTAGACGAGAAGTAGTCATCCAACCTAACCTTCCTCCTCTTCATCCTGGATTCACTTTCTTTCTCTTCAGTAGATCCTTCTGACCGGGGGTGCCCGGGTAGTGTGGTGGTCTATTCCGTTGCCTACCAACACGGTGATCGGCAGTTCGAATCCCCGTGTTACCTCCGGCTTGGTCGGGCGTCCCTACAGACACAATTGGCCGTGTCTGTCGGTGGGAAGCCAGATGTGGGTATGTGTCCTGGTCACTGCACTAGCGCCTCCTCTGGTCGGTTGGGACGCCTGTTCAGGGGGGAGGGGGAACTGGGGGGAATAGCGTGATCCTCCCACGTGCTACATCCCCCTGGTGAAACTCCTCACTGTCAGGTGAAAAGAAGCGGCTGGTGACTCCACATGTGTCGCAGAAGGCATGTGGTAGTCTGCAGCCCTCCCCGGATCAGTAGAGGGGGTGGAGCAGCAACCGGGATGGGTCGGAAGGGTGGGGTAATTGGCCAGGTATAATTGGGGAGAAAAAAGGGAGGGGGGAGGCATTCTCTACTGTAGCACACTGTCCTCCAGCAAAGAGCCCCCAAAGTCTGCACTGTTCTACACATGTACACCCATGCTGCTCCTGCACTTGGACTTCTCTGAGCACTTTTATAAGTACTTTTATTCCCCACTAGTGTCGGGACAGCAGAACAAGCATTTCACTCTGACAGTAAGTGTGAACTTGATTTTCTTATATGACAAATCAGGTTGAAAGTAATTGTGTCATCAGAGCTGACCATTACTTCCTGTCTGCCATCATCAAGCCAGCTTGACTTTGAATTTGTTCAGGTCAAGATGTCCTCCGCCTGCCAGCATCCAGTCAGCACATCAACACACACTTCCCCATCCCGTGTGTGTGTGTCTGTGTGTGTGTCTGTGTGTGTTGTAAAAAGGGAACTGAACAGTTCTATATAAACTGGTACCGAGGACCATTGAAGCACCGTCGTTTGATTCATCCTGCGACTCTGTCAGTCCTCCATCCTTCTCCTCCAGGTGAGTCACATCTTCTTCTCCTCCAGGTGAGTCACATCTCCTGCAGCTGAAGTATGTTTTACTTTCCCATCCAGAGGGACTGATGCAGTAATGCATCAACGGTTTTATCTGCCAGCTTGATCTTTTACAAAGCTGTTCCTCTCAGATGGTTTGGTGTAATAACAAACGTGTATGTGTTGACGCCCGCCCGCCCGCCTGCCTTCACCACGAGCGACTCGTTCCACCAGGAATCGGATCTTCTGAAGTTGTTCTGAAAAAGTCTCAAATGATCTGCTGTTTGAACACAAACTCACACAACAGATGATGTGACCAGACTCATACGGACAGTTCAGAGGTATTCAACTACGACCTGAATTTACCAGTAAAACGGTCGCACACAAGCAGAACTACCAAGTCTAGTATACAGGAGACATGAAGTGCATGAAACAATCAGATATAGGGGTTCACTGCTGAGCCTGGCGTGCACTTCTGGAATGACAGGTAGGAGTTAAGAGGGAACTCCTCAAAGTGTGGCTCTGAAAGGAGAAAAAACTTCTTCACGGTTGGTGCTGTAAGAGCAGGGAAGGAACTGGCGGAGGAGGTGGTGCAGCTCCACCACTTAATGCTTTAAAACACAGCAGACACACTTTGTTTGGCCAACAAAGGACTTTTCGTGCAATTATAAAGCTGAGTTGTGATTATTGGGTGATTATTTGTGAGACTATTGTGATTGTGGTAACTACGTCGTGGTTCTTGTTGGTGTGGTTGTTGGTTGTGATTTGTGGAGTGTGGTGTGGAGGATTTGTGTCCTGTGCCGGAAACATTTTCACCACATGACTTAAAACAAAAGGTTGAATGGATGTCGACTGTTTCTACAGGTTTTTATTTTAAAAGGACATTTACAACTACAGTCTTCACATGTCTCTTGATATTTAATACATCATGTGTGTTGTATTTAATATCTGTCTGTCAGTCGTCTTACTGTGTGACTGACTGTCTGTCTGATTGAGTGTCTGTCTGTGTACTGTCTGTCTGTCTTTCTGTCAGTCTGTCTTACTGTGTGACTGACTGTCTGTCTGTGTACCGTCTGTGTGACTGAGCGTCTCCTCCTTCACCCTCCCTCCTCCCCACCTCATCCTTTTCTTCCTTCTTTCAAACTGACTTGCCGCTCTCTCTCTCTCGCTGTGTGTGTGTGTCTCTCTCTCTCAATTCAATTCAATTCAATTCAATATGTGCTTTATTGGCATGACATACATTTGTGTACATGTTGCCAAAGCATGTAAAACAACAACAACACAATACAACAACGATTATAAAAATAACAGCAACAACAACAATGATTATGATATTAAACAACAACAGTACAATAGGTGCCGTCCCCCACTGTCTCTCAGGTTGTGGCAGGATAATATAGATCTTGCTGCAATGCTCGCCGCTGCCCTCCTCCCAGGACCCCCCGCAGCTTACCTGCGTCCTCCATGTCCTGGTACTCTGGAGTCACATGTTCCAGCTCCTGGACAAAAGCCCGGCGCTGTTGTTCAAATTTGCCACATTTAAGGAGGAAGTGCCCCTCTGTCTCCACCTGTCTCCATCTCTCTCTCTCTCTCTCTCGCTGTGTGTGTGTCTCTCTGTTTCTCTTTCTCTCACTATTTCTTTTGCTCTATTTGATTCATTTTTTTCAATAATTGTTAACAATGTCACCAAAACATCTTGATAATATTTAACTATCTCTCTCTTCCCCCAGAACTTTGGCGACCTTTGACCTTCACCATGTCTCGCCTGAATAATTATCGAGGCCGTTACAACATGCCGGTACCTACAAAACTTCTATTTTCATTAAAAATAAGGAAATAATTTTTTTATTCATCTCAGACAGACAGACAGACAGATAGGCAGGTGGGCAGGTAGTGGGAGGTAGGACGTTGGCGCTGAGTAAGAGGACAGACGGCAGGATGAGGTCAGACGACAGGAAGACAACAGACGACAGCAGGATGAGGACAGACGGCAGGATGAGGTCAGACGACAGGAAGACAACAGACGACGGCAGGATGAGGACCGACGGCAGGATGAGGACAGATGGCAGGATGAGAGCTCATGTCTGTTGGTTCATTAGACTGTTTCCGTCTTTCTGCCTCCAGATCTCCTCCAACAACCTGCAGGATGACGACAGTGACCTGCCGGAGTTTGAACCTTTTGATGACATCACCGGGCCAATGGCCACGCCCAGAGCCCCTGCCATGGATGGGGGTGAGACCTGCGTGTGTGTGTTTGTGTGTTTGTGTGTGTTTGTATATGTGTTGTTTGTGTGTGTGTTTGTATGTGTGTGTGTGTGTGTGTATGTGTGTATGTATGCCTACTCCTGTTGTGTCCTCTGTTTTGTTCCCTTCACCTGGACTCATGGACTCATGTCGGCATGATGCACAGGAGCATGTTGACATGATGCACAGGAGCATGTTGACATGATGCACAGGAGCATGTTGACATGATGCACAGGAGCATGTTGACATGATGCACAGGAGCATGTCAGGTCAAGGCACGTGACCGTTAAGGAAACAGCAGTAGTACAGATGAAATCAAATCACTGTATGATGAATTAACAGATTGTTCACATGAGGTTGTTGTGTAAAAAACAAAGTGAAGTCCGTGTTGTAATGAGACGACGGAGGTCTCGTCTCTGAGATGACGACTTCCGCCAGGAAACAACACACGTCTCTCTCTCTCTCTCTGCAGGCTCTCTGTCTGTGGTGGCTGTTGACATGTGTCTGGACATAAACCGCAGTGACCACATCACCTCCGCCTATCAGAACCCAAACCTGGTCATACGCCGCGGTCAGGAGTTTGTTGTCCGCATTGACTTCACGCGTGCCCGGACCCCTGACGACACCTTCCAGCTGGAGTTCCTGATTGGTGAGTTGAACAAGGCCTTAATTACTCTGACCGCAGCTCGTCTGTTATTGGTTTGTCTGAATCAGATCTCAGCTGTGATTGGCTGGTCTGAACTATACTGATTAGATGTGATACCCCTCGCAGCCTGTGGCTCCGCCCCCCCCCCCCCCCCCCACGGGTCACACAACAAAGCGCTCCCAGATCAGTGTTGAGACACAGCTCATTAAGAGTTGGCACCACACAATTAGACAACTGTCATCTCGTTAAGTCACATCATGCTTGTTAGCTGTGCTAATTAACATGCACTCCCTATGGCTGTGTCGTCTGAGGTAAATTAACACACACACACACACAGAGCAGAACAGATGTTCACTCACTGTTTTGGCCTCTACTGAGTAGAAAAAAAGTCAAGATGAAATGAAACATGACTGAATTTGGCTTCAGACTGCTACAGAATAGCTGTGATATGATATGGTATGATATGATATATGATATGGTATGATATGATATATATGATATGATATGGTATGATATATATATGATATGGTATGGTATGATATATATGTGATATGGTATGGTATGTATGGTATGATATATATACGGTATGATATATTTATGATATGATATATGATATGATATATGATATGGTATGATATGATATATATGATATGGTATGATATATATATATGACATGGTATGGTATGATATATGTGATATGGTATGGTATGTATGGTATGATATATATACGGTATGATATATTTATGATATGATATATATGGTGTATGTTATGAAATGTATGATATGATATATATTATATATATTATATATGATATGATAGGTGATCTTCTTTCACACAATGTGACATAATGTGAATATAAATTGATATCACTAAAATGACTGACCACACTCTCACATTATGGGTTATATTATACATTATCTATCTATCTCATCTAGCTATCTTATCTTATCTTATCTTATCTATCTATCTATCTATCTATCTATCTATCTATCTATCTATCTATCTATCTATCTATCTATCTATCTATCTATCTATCTATCTGTCTATCTCTTATCTTATTTATCTATCTGTCTCTGTCTGTCTTTCTATCCATCTATCTGTCTATCTACCTATCTATCTTTCTGTCCTTCCATCTGTCTGTCTGTCAGTCCGTCCATCCATCTACCTATCTATCTATCTATCTATCTATCTATCTATCTATCTATCTATCTATCTATCTATCTATCTATCTATCTATCTATCTATCTATCTATCTATCTATCTATCTATCTATCTATCTATCTATCTATCTATCTATCTGTCTTTCTGTCTTTCTGTCTGTCTTATCTCACACTTCAGAACAACAAGTCATTTTTGTTTATGAAATATGAAGAATAACTAAATACTCTGGTGCCATCTTGTATAAAGATTTTCTGGTATGTTCCAATAAACCTTCAAAAATCCCTGCAGTGTGTGTGTGTGTGTGTGTGTGTGTGTGTGTGTGTGTGTGTGAGTGAGTGTGAGAGAGCGAGAGAGAGAGAGAGAGAGAGAGAGGCAGTTCAACAGAGATAATTGGAAGCTCGTTAAGGAGCTTGACAGCCTTCATCAGGGAGTAGTTTGACATCTCCATCATTGATTAATATATAATCCTCTTTTCTCCCACCATCCATCCTTCTGTCTCCTCCCTCTATCTTCTCGCTCTCCCTCTCTGTCTTCCCTCTCTCTCATCCTGTATCTCTCCTCCTTCTCTCTTTCTTTATCTCCGAGGCTCTGACCCGTCTGCCAGCAGGGGGACTATGGTGTCAGTGATGTTTGGTGGTCAGGGCGGCGGTGCGTGGAGTGGTCGTATAGTGGAGGATAACGGCGCATCGGTGATGGTTGGCATCACCTCCACTCCGGATGCCATCATTGGGAAGTTCCGGACTTACGTGGCGGTCCTCGGGCAAAGCGGGAAGCACCGCACCAAGAGAGACTCCAACACTGACTTCTACATGCTGTTCAATGCCTGGAACCCCGGTCAGCACTGGACACACACACACACGGCTTCAAACACAGTTCAGTTAACACAGTTCAGCTAACACAATTCAGATAACAGTTCAGCTAACAAAGTTCAGCGAACACAGTTCAGTTAACACAGTTCAGCGAACACAGTTGAGATAACAGTTCCGCTAACACAGTTCAGCGAACATAGTTCAGTTAACACAGTTCAGCGAACACAGTTCAGTTAACAGTTCAGCTGAAACAGTTCAGTTAACACAGTTCAGCGAACACAGTTCAGTTAACACAGTTCAGCGAACACAGTTCAGTTAAACAGTTCAGTTAACACAGTTTAGCTCTAACACAGTTCAGCTAACACAGTTCAGTTAACATAGTTTAGCTAACATAGTTCAGTTAACATAGTTTAGCTAACACAGTTCAGTTAAACAGTTCAGTTAACATAGATTAGCTAACATAGTTCAGTTAACACAGTTCAGTTAACAAGTTTAGCTAACACAGTTCAGTTAACACAGTTCAGTTAACGTAGTTTAGCTAACACAGTTCAGTTAAACAGTTCAGTTAACATAGTTCAGTTAAACAGTTCAGTTAACACAGTTCAGTTAACATAGTTTAGCTAACACAATTCAGTTAACACAGTTCAGTTAACGTAGTTTAGCTAACACAGTTCAGTTAACACAGTTCAGTTAACATAGTTTAGCTAACATAGTTCAGTTAACACAGTTCAGTTAAACAGTTCAATTAACACAGTTCAGTTAACATAGTTTAGCTAATACAGCTCAGTTAAACTGTTCAGGATTTTGAAGTCTCTCTGATTCTGCAGATGACGCCTTCTTTCTGCCTGATGAGTCCGGTAGGAGCGAATATGTCCTAAATGACTTTGGAATCATCTACATGGGTGAGGCCCACGCTGTTGGTCAGAGGAACTGGGTGTATGGACAGGTACACACACACACACACACACACACACACACACACACACACACACACACACACGGTTTGAGTTGTTTGTGACAATATATCTGTGCCTCTGTAAGTTGTAGGTGGATTTCCAGATATATGTGTACATGTATATGACATACACCTCGCTGTCTGTCTGTCTGTGTGTGTGTGTCTGTCTGTGTGTCTCTGTCTCTGGCTGTCTGTGTGTCTCTGTCTCTGGCTGTCTGTGTGTTTCTGTGTGTCTGTCTGTCTGTTTGTCTGTCTGTCTGTCTGTCTGTCTGTCTGTCTGTTTTTCTGTCTCTCTCTCTGTCTGTCTGTCTGTTTTTCTGTCTCTGTCTGTGTATCTGTCTGTCTGTCTGTCTGTCTCTCTCTGTCTGTCTGTCTGTCTGTCTGTCTGTCTGTCTGTCTGTCTGTCTGTCTGTCTGTCTGTCTGTTTTTCTGTCTCTCTCTTTCTGTGTCTGTCTGTCTGTGTGTCTGTGTGTGTATCTGTGTGTGTATCTGTCTGTCTGTCTGTCTGTCTGTCTGTCTGTGTATCTGTGTATCTGTCTGTCTTGTCTGTGTGTCTGTCTGTGTATCTGTGTATCTGTCTGTCTGTGTCTGTCTATGTATTTGTCTGTCTGTCTGCCTTTCGGTCTGCCTGTCTGTTTCTGTCTGTAGTTTGAGCAGGGGGTTCTTGATGCCTGTATTTACATCCTGGATGCATCCCAGATGCCTCTTCATAACCGTGGAAATGCCATGGCACTGGTCAGGAAGGGTTCTGCCATGGTGAGAGGAAACACTTGTCTGTCTGTCTGTCTGTTTGTCTCATCTGTCTGTCTGTTTGTCTCATCTGTCTGTCTGTCTGTCTCATCTGTCTGTCTGTCTATTGACGGAGTACATGGCTTGACTGTTATCAGGCTATTGAAGAGGAGTTATCATCACAGATGTGTCCCTAATAGATGGGCTAGCAGACCCCTACTAAGACTGTGAGCACCCATTTAGTATGTCAGTGAGCCGGTGCTGCCGGAGCCCAGGAGGGCAGGTGGCCTGTTACCAGCCATGGGCTTTGAAGTTCATTAGCAACTTTTTTTTTCAAACCTTTATTGATCAAAAATGTGTCGCCCACACTGCAGTCATCAAAAGCGTGTTCGATCAGTCGTGTGGACGGGGGCGCGGTACCAGCCGGTGTTCAGACATGGTAACAAATGTAGCCACGATGGCTCTTTGTCGAAAACAGATGTAACACATGATCATAATCATTTACAAAACACACAGCAGCTGTCGCTCATTGGGAGCGGTGATACTCTATTTAATTAAGGACTTTTACATAGTAACGTCTGTCACGTTAACGCCAGCTGATGCGTCAGGTGACCCACATCCACAAACCAAACGTCTCCTGTCCACCAGATCAACTCTCAGGATGATAACGGCGTTCTGGTGGGGAACTGGAGTGATGACTTCTCAATGGGAACGCCGCCGACCTCTTGGACAGGAAGTGTTAAAATATTGCTGCAGTATGCCAGCAGTGGAACGCCCCAGTGCTTCGCTCAGTGCTGGGTGTTCGCCGGAGTCTTCAACACCTGTGAGGACCAAACTCCACCCAAACCTCTCCTGCTGGGTTACCTCGTGCTCAGCACGTCTCATTTTACAGTTTATCTGCCTGTTTGAACCTCTTCAGCTTTATCTTTTATACTGCACTTTTATACCGCACTGTTATCCTGCACCTTTATACCGCACCTTTATACTGCACTTTTATACCACACTGTTATACTGCCCTGTTATACTGCACTGTTATACTGCACTTTTATACCGCACTGTTATCCTGCACCTTTATACCGCACCTTTATACTGCACTTTTATACTGTGCTGTTATACTGCACTGTTATACTGCACCTTTATACCGCGCCTTTATACTGCACTTTTATACCACACTGTAACACTGCCCTGTTATACTGCACTGTTATACTGCACTTTTATACCGCACTGTTATCCTGCACCTTTATCCTGCACCTTTATACCGCACCTTTATACTGCACTTTTATACTGCGCTGTTATACTGCACTGTTATACTGCACTTTTATACCGCACTTTTATACCGCACTGTTATACTGCACTTTTATACCGCACTGTTATACTGCCCTGTTATACTGCACTTTTATACTGCACTTTTATACCACACTTTTATACCGCACTGTTATACTGCAGTTTTATACCGCACTGTTATACTGCACTGTTATACTGCACTTTTATGCCGCACTTTTATACTGCGCTGTTATACTGCACTTTTATACCGCACTTTTATACTGCGCTGTTATACTGCACTGTTATACTGCACTTTTATGCCGCACTTTTATACTGCCCTGTTATACTGCACTTTTATACTGCACTTTTATACCACACTTTTATACCGCACTGTTATACTGCAGTTTTATACCGCACTGTTATACTGCACTGTTATACTGCACTTTTATACTACGCTGTTATACTGCACTGTTATACCGCACTTTTATACCACACTGTTATACCGCACTGATATACCGCACTTTTATACCGCACTGTTATACCGCACTGTTATACTGCACTTTTATGCCGCACTTTTATACTGCCCTGTTATACTGCACTTTTATACTGCACTTTTATACCACACTTTTATACCGCACTGTTATACTGCAGTTTTATACCGCACTGTTATACTGCACTGTTATACTGCACTTTTATACTACGCTGTTATACTGCACTGTTATACCGCACTTTTATACCACACTGTTATACCGCACTGATATACCGCACTTTTATACCGCACTGTTATACCGCACTGTTATACCGCACTTTTATACTGCACTGTTATACTGCACTGTTATACTGCACTTTTATGCCGCACTGTTATACTGCACTGTTATACTGCACTTTTATGCCGCACTTTTATACTGCGCTGTTATACTGCACTTTTATACTGCACTTTCATGCTGCACTTTTATACTGCGCTTTTATACTGTGCTGTTATACTATACTTTTATGCTGCACTGTTATACTGCACTTTTATACTGCGCTGTTATACTGCACTTTTATACTGCACTCTTATACTGCACTGTCATACTTCAGTGTTATACTGCACTGTTATACTACACTTTTATACTGCGCTGTTATACTGCACTTTAATACTGCAATGTTATACTGCACTTTTATACTGCACTGTTATACTGCACTGTTATGCTGCACTTTGACACAACAGCTTAAAAAAGTGTTGTTCAGAAAAGTCCTTAATAACTGATGTCTCTTTCATACATGAAATGCAGCTCAGAGTGCTTTATATTATATATTTATATTATAAATAATATCATATCATATGATATATGATATATAATATATTTGTCATATTTTATATTTTGTATTTTTATACATTGTTATATAGTTATTTATATTTTATTTTTATATTTTGTATTTACTTATACTTTATATTATATATTTATGTTTGAAACAATCAGATTACAATCAGAGATCAGGAATTCCCTTATTGCCTTGGCATTGCACGCAGTGGGAATTCAGCTTGGCATTGTTGGTACAGTTGCGAGTGCAAGGAAAATACTGTCTTAAAAAGAATGAAAAAATATATGAATACACACAATATACACACACATATATTTACACACATATATTTACATATATATATATATATATATATATATATATATATAAACAGCAAAAAGTAAGTAAAGTACAGTTTTATATACAGAATCATGATATTTATGTGTGTGTGGGGGAAAGTCGTCAGGGAGCCCTCTCGATTAGTCCAACTGCAACAGGGACGAAACCGCTCTTGTGACATGAGGTTTTGGTCCTGGTGGACCTCGGCCTCTTGCCAGAGGACAGATTCTCAAAAAGTTGGTGACCAGGGTGGGAGAGGTCGATAGCAGTATTGGTGCTGGAGGAGTGCAGGTCCTGGAGAGATGGGAGGTGGCAGCCGATCACCTCTCCGCCCAGTGAATGATGCGCTGCAGCCTGCCCTGGTCCCTGGGGATGGCAGCAGCGGACCAGACGGTACTGGAAGAGGTTAGGATGGACTCAGTGATGAAAGTATAGAAATTCAGCATCACCGTCTGTGGCAGGTTGAATTCTTCAGCTGCTACAGGAAGTACATCCTCTGCTGTGCTTTACTGATGAGGGAGCGGATGTTTAGCTCCTACCTGAGGTCCTCAGCAGTGTGGTGCCCAGGAACAGGAAGTACATCCTCTGCTGTGCTTTACTGATGAGGGAGCAGATGTTTAGCTCCTACCTGAGGTCCTCAGCAGTGTGGTGCCCAGGAACAGGAAGTACATCCTCTGCTGTGCTTTACTGATGAGGGAGCGGATGTTTAGCTCCTACCTGAGGTCCTGAGCAGCGTGGTGCCCAGGAACAGGAAGTACATCCTCTGCTGTGCTTTACTGATGAGGGAGCGGATGTTTAGCTCCTACCTGAGGTCCCGAGCAGCGTGGTGCCCAGGAACAGGAAGTACATCCTCTGCTGTGCTTTACTGATGAGGGAGCGGATGTTTAGCTCCTACCTGAGGTCCTCAGCAGCGTGGTGCCCAGGAACAGGAAGTACATCCTCTGCTGTGCTTTACTGATGAGGGAGCGGATGTTTAGCTCCTACCTGAGGTCCTGAGCAGCGTGGTGCCCAGGAACAGGAAGTACATCCTCTGCTGTGCTTTACTGATGAGGGAGCAGATGTTTAGCTCCTACCTGAGGTCCTGAGCAGCGTGGTGCCCAGGAACAGGAAGTACATCCTCTGCTGTGCTTTACTGATGAGGGAGCAGATGTTTAGCTCCTACCTGAGGTCCTGAGCAGCGTGGTGCCCAGGAACAGAATGACTCCAGACAGCTTGAGAGACTGATGTCTGGAGGTGCCGCCATTGGTGTAAAGCGAGAAGAGCAGCGGGGACAGGATGCAGCCTTGAGGGACGCCGGTACTGATGAAATGAGGGTCCTAGACATGCTTCCTCATCTTCATGTGTTGACTCCTGTTGGTCAGGAAGTCAGTGATCCACCTGCAGGCGGAGTGGGGCACGTGGAGCTGGGAGAGTTTGTCCTGGAGAAGAGCAGGGCTGACTATTGAATGCGGAGCTGAAGTCCACAGTCCAGGTGAAGGAGGGTGGAGTGGAGAGCCACACTGACTGCATCGTGTGTCGACCTGTTGGCTCTGCATGCCAGCTTTAGTGGCTGCAGTAGGGGGTGGTGATGGACTTGAGGTGGGACAGCACAAGGCGTTCAAAGGTCACAGCGGAGGGTCTTCAGTCATTTAGGCCTGTTATCCCTGGCTTTTTGGGGAGCGGGGTAATGGTGGAGGGTTTTTTTTCCCCTTCCCTTCTTCTCCCCAATTTTATCCGGCCAATTCCCCCACTCTCCCGAGCCGTCCCGGTCTCTGCTCCACCCCCTCTGCTGATCTGGGGAGGGCTGCAGACTACCACATGTCTCCTCCCATACATGTGGAGTCACCAGCCGCTTCTTTTCACCTGACAGTGAGGAGTTTCACCAGGGGGACGTAGCACGTGGGAGGATCACGCTATTCCCCCCGGTTCCCCCTCCCCCCTGAACAGGTGCCCCGACCGACCAGAGAGGGCGCTAGAGCAGCGACCAGGACACATACCCACATCCGGCAGATGTGGGTAGCCAGTTGTGTCTGTAGGGACACCCGACCAAGCCAGAGGTACATTGGGGATTCAAACTGGCGATCCCCGTGTTGGTAGGCGACAGAATAGACCGCTAAGCTACCCGCACGCCCTTGGTGGAGGTTTTAAGGCAGGCTGACCCCCTGCAGTCATTCAGGGAGGTGTGAACAGTGGAGACAGCTGGTCTGCAGTGTCTAAGGCTTACGGGGGAGACGGCATCCGGTCCAGCTGCCTTGTGGGGGCTCCCTCTTCTGAACAGCCTGTTAACATCCCTCTCCTGGATCAAGACAGAAGGTGTGATAGTGGGGAGGGGGTGCGCAGGCTGGGAGTTGGGTCATGGCAACGGGGCCCTTGGAGTGGGGGGGCGGTGGATGGAGCTGCTGGAGTACCGGGGCTAATGGCTGGGGGGTTGGCAGATACAGTCCAAGCTGTCCCTTTGTCTGTCAAATCCCCAGCAGAAGTCCTTCAGCTCAGTGGGTCTGGGGTCTGTCAGCGTCGGGGGGGGGGGGTCTGTAGTGGGGGTCGCTGGCTGAGAAGTGATGTTTCCAAGCAACCTGGAGCAGAAAAAATACAACAAAAAATAATGAATAGTCAATGTTTTGAAATTTAATTTAATTACATTGAATGAAAAGTCGTTCTGATTGGTCGAGTCTGCTCCAGACTCGACCAATCAGAACGAGCAACCAGACAAGAACGACCCACAGTATGGTTAATATGAGTCTCCCAGCTTCCTTATGGAACACGCCCACCTTTCATTTGTCCTTGTGAATCTAGAACCAAGCAGAATGATCCACTCATTAACTTTCCCTCTTGCTGCTGTCCTTCACTTGTACACACACACCTCACACACACCTCACACACCTCACACCACACACACACACACACCTCACACACACACACACCACACACACACACACACACCACACACACCTCACACCACACACACACACACACACACACCTCACACACACACACACCACACACACCTCACACCACACACACACACCACACACACCTCACACACACACACACACACCACACACACACACACACACCACACACACCTCACACCACACACACACACACCACACACACACACCACACACACCTCACACACACACCACACACACCTCACACCACACACACACCTCACACACACCACACACACCACACCACACACACACACACACACCACACACACCTCACACCACACACACCACACACACCTCACACACACACACACACACCACACACACACACACACACCACACACACCTCACACCACACACACACACACCACACACACACACCTCACACACACCACACACACCTCACACCACACACACACACACACCACACACACCTCACACCACACACACACACACCACACACACACCACACACACCACACACACACACCACACACACCTCACACACCACACACACACACCACACACACCTCACACCACACACACACACACCACACACACACCACACACACCACACACACACACCACACACACCACACACACCACACACACACACCACACACACCACACACACACACCACACACACCACACACACCACACACACACACCACACACACCTCACACCACACACACACCTCACACACACCACACACACCACACCACACACACACACACACACCACACACACCTCACACCACACACACACACACCACACACACACCACACACACCACACACACACACCACACACACCTCACACCACACACACACACACACACACCTCACACACACCACACACACACACACACACACACCACACACACCTCACACCACACACACACACACACCTCACACCACACACACACCACACACACACACACACACACCACACACACACCACACACACACACACACCTCACACACACCACACACACACACACACACCACACACCACACACACACACACACCACACCACACACACACACACACACCTCACACACACCACACACCTCACACACACCACACACACACACACCTCACACCACACACACACACACACCTCACACACACACACACACACCACACACACACACACACACCACACACACACACACACCTCACACACACACCACACACACACACACACACCTCACACACCTCACACCTCACACACACCACACACACACACACACACCTCACACCACACACACACACACACCTCACACACACACACACACCACACACACACACACCTCACACCTCACACCACACACACCACACACACACACCACACACCACACACCGCACACAGTCCTGCGATGCCTGGGCATCCCCTCCCGGGTCGTCACCAACTTCAGCTCCGCCCATGACAACACGGGGAACCTGAAGACCGACCTCATCTTCCGACCAGACGGCACACCGGACAGACGCAACACCCGCGACTCCATCTGGTTGGTCCACCGCCCTGTCAGTCATCTCTGTTACTGGCATACAAGTCCAGGGAATTCATCTGATCGGCTGAAACAGTTCTGCCTCATCTGTCTCTCTCTCTGTCTCTCTTTCTTTCTCTCTGTCTCCGTCTGTCTCTCTTTCTGTCTCTCTCTCTGTCTCTCTGTCTCTCTTTCTGTCTCTCTGTCTCTCTCTCTTTCTGTCTCTCTTTCTGTCTCTCTTTCTGTCTCTCTTTCTGTCTCTCTCTGTCTCTCTCTCTGTCTGTCTCTCTGTCTCTCTTTCTTTCTCTCTGTCTCTCTCTCTGTCTCTCTTTCTGTCTCTCTCTCTGTCTCTCTGTCTCTCTTTCTGTCTCTGTCTCTCTCTCTTTCTGTCTCTCTTTCTGTCTCTCTTTCTGTCTCTCTTTCTGTCTCTCTCTGTCTCTCTCTCTGTCTGTCTCTCTGTCTCTCTTTCTTTCTCTCTGTCTCTCTGTCTCTCTTTCTTTCTCTCTGTCTCTGTCTGTCTCTCTTTCTGTCTCTCTCTGTCTCTGTCTGTCTCTCTTTCTGTCTCTCTCTGTCTCTGTCTCTGTCTGTCTCCCTCGCTGTCTCCCTCTCTCTCTCTGTCTCTCTGTCTCTGTCTGTCTCTCTCGCGGTCTCCCTCTCTCTCTGTCTCTGTCTGTCTCTCTCTCTCTCTTTCTCTCTTCTGTGTGTGTGTGTGTGTGTGTGTGTGTGTGTGTGTGTGTGTGTGTGTGTGTGTGTGTGTGTAGGAACTACCACTGTTGGAATGAGGTGTTTATGACCCGACCTGACCTCCCTCAGGGTTTCGGAGGATGGCAGGTGGTAGATGCAACGCCTCAGGAGACCAGCGATGGTGAGACAGACAGACAGAGACAGAGAGAGACATGGAACAACAGACAGATATAGAGACAGACAGACTGTTTTCTGTCTCTTGTCTTCAGGTCATTTCCGCTGTGGTCCGGCTTCAGTCGCTGCCATTAAAGAAGGTCAGCTGTGTCACCCGTTTGACTCACCCTTTGTCTTTGCTGAGGTAAGTGTAATTAATTAAATGTCTTTCCACCAAACACCACACTCCAATTAATACCCACTCCCGCCCTGAGGACCTCGGAGGACACGTCACAGCTGGCACACATTACAAGTCCAGGGCTGGATAGGCCGTGCAGCTAAACGTAGGATCAGGCAACCAGACCGCTTGCTGCAGACCGGCTGCTGCAGACCGGCTGCAGCAGCATGCATCTGGTGTGCACACAGACACATGCTGCTGCAGCCCTGTCTCTCCATACTTGACCCCACCCTGTCCCCTGAGCCACATGCCCCCCAAATGGTCAGGTCCTCCTTCTGCCACCTTCACAACACTGAGAAGAAGACCCTCTCTCACGCCTGCTGCTGGGACTCTGATCCATACCTCCATCTCCTCCCGCCTTGGTTACTGCTGCTCACTCCTCTGTGGCATCAGTGCTAGCTCTATCAAGAGACTCCAACTGGTCCAGAACACATCCACCCGACTTTTAACTTCCACCAGATCCTGGCACCACATCACCCCAGTCCTAAAAGACCTCCACTGGCTATCCATCTCCCACTGGATCAGTTACAAAATCCTGGTTCTTACTTATAAAGCCCTTCACAAACTGGCTCCCCCATACCTCACCGACCTGCTCTCCCCCTACCAACCCTCTCGGTTCCTCAGGTCCACCTCAGCCTCCCTTCTCTCCACCCCCAGGTCCAACCTCCGCGGCTTTGGTGACCGAGCCTTCTCCAGGGCAGCTCCCAGGCTCTGGAACTCACTCCCCCAAATCATTAGAGACTCAGAATCCCTCCCACTCTTCCAATCCCGTCTCAAGACACACCTCTTCTCCATTGCCTTCTCGTGCACACACAAAGCCAAGCGCGAAGCAAGCCCAATAATAAAAGCAATGCATCAATTTGACGCTTAATGGCGGAAATAGGTATAAATGTCCAAAACTCTTAGATGGATTTATTCATGACGTGATTGACATTAGGGGGTGAAAAACAACACTGTTTTAGGAAAAGTCAAAGAGTGAGGGGCCTCAGTATGTTATTACAGCATGGCTATTTACACAGTACTTACTGATTTGCGTCAAAATAACACAATGGTGGTTCCATCAGTGTGTGTGTGTGTGTGTGTGTGTTTGTGTGTGTGTGTAGGTGCTTTACTTGCACAGCAGTGAGTCTAGTCTACATGGACAACGTGTTTGCTCCCTCCCATATTCTGGGTTAGATTAGGACATGATGGAGGAAATATGTAGACTACTAGCAGCATATTAGCCAGGTGAGGGAGGGGGGAGGGCGCATGTTGGTCTTTTCTGGTGGTTGTGTAAACGTGCATGTGAAAGGTGTGGCCTGTTCATTCATGTGTCTCGCCTGGTTGGCAGACAGGAATGGCATGTGGACATATGTTGTCGCTGCTTCTGCTCCTACATATTGGGCTTATAAACGGACGTGGTTCTGGTTTCATATCATCTAGTCTCAGTACCCACCGCCAGTACCCCTCTTCCATAAAGTGTTATTTACCAGTCTGTCCACGGAGGGGCGCCATTTGGGATTGGTTGAATGACGCATGTCTCCAGTGAGAGTAGGCTATAGCAGCCTGATGGGAGATGGCCGAGACTGATGTTTCTTCTCACCCTTGTCAAATGTGTAGGCTACTCATTCATATCAGGGGTCAGATAGAGAGCGAGGAGGAAGAGGAGGAGGCAATGTGAACAGTGTCAGTTGTGTCATGTTGCTGGTATGATGGTAGTTTCTGCCTGCCCCAGAGCTGCCCGGTGGACACAGCGAAGTGCACCTTTTAAGAATTGTGTAGCAGTGGTCCAGTGTGTTATTTTCCCTGGTGGGACAATTAATCTGCTGTCTGTATTCTGGTAGTTCACCTGTTAAAGTCCCCAAGCATGCCGTCCCATGCCGTTAATCTGGCCGGCCGGGGTTTACAGCCCGCCATCCATCTGGCCTGGGGTGGGACGTCAACGCCGGCCAGGATGGAGGAGGAAAACTGCTGCGCTGAAGAAAACGGCTTGCAGAGCTCCACGACCGGGCTGCGGTGTGAACTCAACACTGTGACATCTGTGCACCAACCTTCCTTTATGTAGACCAAACTGCTCCGCCCCTCCCGCTCCCCAACGGCGCCGGGACACAATCCGCTCAGTGTAGGCGGAGGCCCAGCAGATGTAGTCCCGTCGGGGGTGGAGTCACTGAGCCGGGTTTCAGTGGGACAAGGCGCAGTAGAACAGTCAGAGTCCTTGTTCGCTCCGTTGGGGAGAAGCAGCTCGGCGAGTTTGTTGGCGTGGACTGGAGACCCGCCAGGTGAGTTGCTGGGAGTGCAGATTGAAATTCCCGCTGTCAGAGTCTCCCCAGTGTACCATCCCACTTCCCCCGGCTGCATGGCCTCCATGTCTCACAGAGAGCGGCTGTTCCTCCAACCAAGACCCCCAAAAGCTTTCCAGGTTTGTGAAAACTGGTGAAACCCATCTGGAGTGAACCGCCTCATGTCAGGCGGTTCAGCTCGACTGAGAGGAATCCGGTCTGAAGAACTTGACACGGGATAAACAAGGCAAAGAAAGTACTAGAGAGTGCTGTGTCGAGGCTGCCCTCCACGGCGCCATGATGGTAATAATATTGTCGGGGCGTCCGGGTGGCGTGGCGGTCTATTCCGTTGCCTACCAACATGGGGATCAGCGGTTCAAATCCCCCTGTTACCTCCGGCTTGGTCGGGCGTCCCTACAGACACAATTGGCCGTGTCTGTGGGTGGGAAGCCGGATGTGGGTATGTGTCCTGGTTGCTGTACTAGCGCGTGACAGGTGACTCCACATGTATGGGAGGAGGCATGTGGTAGTCTGCAGCCCTCCCCGGGTCAGCAGAGGGGTTGGAGCAGAGACCGGGACGGCTCAGAAGAGTGGGGTGATTGGCCGGGTACAATTGGGGAGAAAAAGGAGAAAACTCAAAAAAAAAAATAATAATATTGTCGGTCTGTCTGTCTGTCTGTCTGTCTGTGTGTCTGCAGGTGAACAGTGATGTGGTCTACCAGAAGCGTGATAAGTATGGGAATCTGACTCCCTACCGGGTGGAGAAGGCCATGATCGGCCTGGCCATCCTCACCAAGGCTGTGGGGTCCAACGCCCAAAATGACATCACCAGCACCTACAAGTACTCTGAGGGTACAGCACACACAAAACACACACACACACACACACACACACACACAAATATATTACACACCAACTCCTTTTTTCTCCACCCTCCCTCTCTCTGTCTCTCTCCCCCTCCAGGCAGTCCTCAGGATGCTCAGACGATGGAGCGGGCGGAGCAGTACGGCTGTGTAAGAGATCATTCTGAGCTGGACGTGGAGGAGATCTCTGCAGTCATCCAGGCTGACCAGGTGTGTATCTATCTGTCTGTCTTAGGGTCTGTTATTCCTGGTAAGAAATACACAAAAGGCAGAGCAGAAACGGAAACACACACACACAAAGACACACACACAAGTGGAGCAGCACAAGCACCTCTCTTCTGACGTCATTCATTTTCCCTTCACATCTCGTCTCCGTCCTCCATCTCTGCAGGTCCTGTTGGGTGAGGACTTCAGTCTGGTGGTGGTCTTTCTGAACCAGGGCAGTGTGACCAGGACAATCCAGGCCAACCTCTCCGGCTCGGTGATCTTCTACACCGGAGTGGTGGAAAAGACCTTCAAAGACCACAACTTCTCTGTGTCTGTGGCCCCCCAGACCAGTCAGTATCTATCTATGTCTGTCTGTCTGTCTGTCTATCTATCTTTCTATCTATCTGTCTATCTATCTATCTATCTATCTATCTATCTATCTATCTATCTATCTATCTATCTATCTATCTATCTATCTGTCTATCTGTCTATCTATCTATCTATCTATCTATCTATCTATCTATCTCTCCATCTAGCTTTCTATCTATCTATCTATCTATCTATCTATCTATCTATCTATCTATCTATCTATCTATCTATCTATCTATCTATCTATCTATCTATCTATCTATCTATCTGTCTATCTGTCTGTCTGTCTGTCTGTCTGTCTGTCTGTCTGTCTGTCTATCTATCTTTCTGTCCTTCCATCTGTCTGTCTGTCAATCTGTCCATCTATCTATCTATCTATCTATCTATCTATCTATCTATCTATCTATCTATCTATCTATCTATCTATCTATCTATCTATCTATCTATCTATCTATCTATCTATCTATCTATCTATCTATCTATCTATCTATCTATCTATCTATCTATCTATCTATCTATCTATCTATCTATCTCTCCATCTAGCTTTCTATCTATCTATCTATCTATCTATCTATCTATCTATCTATCTATCTATCTATCTATCTATCTATCTATCTATCTATCTATCTATCTATCTGTCTGTCTGTCTGTCTGTCTGTCTGTCTGTCTGTCTGTCTATCTATCTTTCTGTCCTTCCATCTGTCTGTCTGTCAATCTGTCCATCTATCTATCTATCTATCTATCTATCTATCTATCTATCTATCTATCTATCTATCTATCTATCTATCTATCTATCTATCTATCTATCTATCTATCTATCTATCTATCTATCTATCTATCTGTCTGTCTGTCTGTCTGTCTGTCTGTCTGTCTGTCTGTCTGTCTGTCTGTCTGTCTGTCTGTCTGTCTATCTATCTATCTGTCTTTCTATCTGTCTGTCTGTCTGTCTGTCTGTCTGTCTGTCTGTCTATCTATCTATCTATCTATCTATCTATCTATCTATCTATCTATCTATCTATCTATCTGTCTGTCTGTCTGTCTGTCTGTCTGTCTGTCTATCTATCTATCTATCTATATCTATCTATCTATCTATCTATCTATCTATCTATCTATCTATCTATCTATCTATCTATCTATCTATCTATCTATCTATCTATCTATCTATCTATCTATCTTTCTGTCCTTCCATCTGTCTGTCTGTCAATCTGTCTGTCAATCTGTCCATCCATCCATCTATCTATCTATCTATCTATCTATCTATCTATCTATCTATCTATCTATCTATCTATCTATCTATCTATCTATCTATCTATCTATCTATCTATCTATCTATCTATCTATCTATCTATCTATCTATCTATCTATCTATCTATCTATCTATCTATCTGTCTGTCTGCCTGTGTCTGTCTGTCTGTCTGTCTGTCTGTCTGTCTGTCTGTCTGTCTATCTATCTATCTATCTATCTATCTATCTATCTATCTATCTATCTATCTATCTATCTATCTATCTATCTATCTATCTATCTATCTATCTTTCTGTCCTTCCATCTGTCTGTCTGTCAATCTGTCCATCCATCTATCTATCTATCTATCTATCTATCTATCTATCTATCTATCTATCTATCTATCTATCTATCTATCTATCTATCTATCTATCTATCTATCTATCTATCTATCTATCATTTGTCTGTCTGTCTGTCGTCTATCTGTCTATCTATCTATGTCTGTCTGTCTGTCTTCCAGATGAGAAGGTAGTGATCCCGATCTCTGCTGAGGAGTATGGTCCTCATCTTGGCTCTCAGCTCAGCCTTCATTTTATATTGACTGGTCAGGCAGACGACCAATCAGTGACTGCCATGAGGGTCGTAAACCTGCAACCCCCACCTCTCAATCTCATGGTAAAAACCACACACACACACACACACACACACACTGGTTTGAGTGTGAGCTGAATTGATTCCATTTGATCAGGATTGATGTTGGGCCTGTTTAGATGTGGTTTGATGTGGTCTGATATGATATGATACATATAATATGATATATATGATACATATGATTGATATATGATATTATATATGATATGATGATTATATATGATTGATATGATATATATCATATGACATGATATATATCATATATATGATCTATGATATATGATATGACATGATATATATATTATATGATATATGGTTGATATATATATGATATGATATATGTGATATGATATGATATATGATATATATGATATGATATGATATTATATGATATGATATATGTGATATGATATGAGCGGTATATGTCCAGGTGAGCGGGATACCTCAAGTACAACAGGAGATGTTTTTGATGGTGACCTTCACAAACCCCTTCAGCTTCTACCTTGAGGAGGTTTCCCTGTCCATAGAGGGAGCTGGACTGATGAACCAAAAGACTCGCTATTACAAGTACACACCAGAGAACACACTCACACACACACACCCCACATATGCATATAAGCACACACCTCTTCAAACTATCAAACTATCTAACTAGGCATGGCGGTGACAAAACTCATGCACTATCTGACCAGACTTAACACACACACTCTCTCTCTCTCTCTCTCTCTCTCTCTCTCTCTCTCTCTCTCTCTCTCTCTCTCTCTCTCTCTCTCTCTCTCTCTCTCTCTCTCTCTCTCTCTCTCTCTCTCTCTCTCTCTCTCTCTTGCTCTCACTCTCTCTCTCTGTCTAACACAAATGCACACATGCAAGCACACGCAGGTGCATGTACACACACAAACACTTGCGCACAAACACACAAGGTCTAGAAAAAGTCTTGAATGCTGCGTGTGTGTGTGTGTGTGTGTGTGTTCCAGTGTGCTCGCCCCCATGGCTACCATCACTGTGAAGGAGCCCTTTGTCCCAAGGCTCAGCGGCACCAGGACTCTCATCGCCATCCTGAATGCTAAGAACCTCACTCAGGTAATCAGAGGCTAACTGAGAGAACCGGGAGAACAGTTGGCATAATACACCCAAACACACTGACAAAAGGACACGTTTAAACTTCAGGAGAACGTTCCACCGTGGTCAGCAGTATGTAGTAAGATAGAAACAGTAATAACTTTATTCATATAGCACTTTTCTAAAACAATGTTACAAAGTGCTTTACAAAGAAATACAACCAGACAAGGCAAAAATAAGGGTAAGACCAAATGAGTAAAAGTAAAAATAAAAACTGTAAATAAATAAAAATATCAAACATTTGTTAAAGCTTTTGTAAAAAGAAAAGTTTCAAGATGAGATGTAAAAGAAGCTAGAGACTCGGTTTGTTTTAGCTCAACAGGAAGGGAGGTCCATAGTGTGGGGGCTCTAACAGCAAAAGCCCGATCACCCTTTGTAACAAACCCAGACCTGGAATAACCAGCAGGGCTCCATCTGCAGACCTTCATGGTCAAGGGGGCATATACCAGGTGAATAAATCAGAGATATATGTAGGGGCAAGACCATTTAAAGCCTTAAAAGTGAGCAATAAAATCAGACTCAGAGCCGGACTGGCTCCCTGTTATATTCCTGAGCTTGCCTCCCTACACTGGCTCAGTCAGTGTAGGGAGGCAAGCACGGGAGTGATATGATCATGCCTCTTAGTCCCGGTAATGAGCCGAGCAGCGGCGTTTTGTACCAACTGCAGATGTTGGAGGGAGCACTTGCTAATACCCGAGTAAAGTGCATTGCAATAGTCAAGCTGAGAAAGGAGAAAAGCATGAACAACCCCCCCCCCCTCTCTTTTTCTCCCCAATTGTATCCGGCCAATTACTCCACTCTTCCGAGCCATCCCGATACCTGCTCCACCCCCTCTGCCAATCTGGGGAGGGCTGCAGTCTACCACATGCCTCCTCTGATACATGTGGAGTCGACAGCCACTTATTTTCACCTGACAGGGAGGAGTTTTGCCAGGGGGAGATAGTGCATGGGAGGATCACGCTATTCCCCCCAGTTGCCCCTTCCCCCTGAACAGGCACCCCGACCGACCACAGGAGGCGCTAGTGCAGCGACCAGGAAACATGCCCACATCCGCCTTCCCACCCGCAGACATGGGCAATTGTGTCTGAAGGGACACCCGACCAAGCTGGAGGTAACACAGAGATTTGAACCTCCGATCCCTGTGTTGGTAGGCAACAGAATAGGCTGCCACGCCACCTGGGCGCCCAGCATGTACAACTTTTTGCAGCTTGGCAATTGATAAAAATGACCTAATTTTGGAGATTACCTTGAGCTGGAGGAAGCATGACTAAACATGTTTGATTTGTAAATCAAAACTGAGGTTAGCATGGAGTATTACCCCGAGATTCCTAGCAGCCTGCTTAAGACTACCTGACAGACCACCAAGATTAGAACGAAAAGGGCTGATGGGATTTGGGGGGACCGAGCAGAATGACCTCAGACTTACCATCATTAAATTTAAGAAGTTTTCGAACAGCCAGGATTTAATTTCAAAGAGGCAAGTTGTGAGATTTGCAAGGGTGCTAGGATCTGTGGGTTTTAGTGGCATGTATAACGGAGTGTAGTCAGCATAATAATTGTTAAACACATCATGATTTTGAATGACCTTGCCAAGGGGCAGCATATATATAGAAAACAGAAGGGGGCCAAGAACTGAGCCTTGAGGGACACCACAACTCAGCTGAGCCATCGAGGAAGTAAGAGTTACCCAGAACAACAGAAAAAGTTCTTTTTGAAGAGGTAAGAGCATAATAAACTAAGAGCCAAGCCTTTGATGCCAACCCAAGTCTCTAAGCAATGTAAGAGGATACTGTGATTGACTGTATCAAAGGCAGACTTAAGTCTAAAAGAACTAAAATTGAGCCATCCCCTCTGTCTGCAGTCAGCAGTAGGTCATTAGTGACCTTAACTAGAACTGTCTCTGTACTATGAAGTGCTCTAAAACCAGACTGGAAACTGTTAAAACCACTATTAGTGTCCATAAAAGAACTCAATTCAGATGAAATTACTCTCTCCAGAACCTTAGATAATAAAGACAGTTTGGAGATTGGTCTGTAGTACTTAAGGACAGGGGATCTAAGTTAGGTTTCTTCAGCAATGGGTGAACAATGGCATGTTTAAAACTGTCTGTAAAAGAACCAGAGGCCAGAAAATTGACATTTGGAGAATAACAAGGCTAACAGTTTAAAATACCTCCTTGAGCAGCATAGTGGGAATGATGTCTAAGATGCAGGAGGAGGAGTTCATACTGGCGACTGTACTCTTAACACTGAAATTGTAATTGGTTGAAACTGGGTAAAAGAGGCAGAATTAACATGGGGAATGGAAATAATGCAAGGGCCTGGCCGGATTTGGGACCTGATATTCTCCATCTTATTTATAAAATGAGGGAGAAATTCTTCAGGCAGATCAACATCAGGTTCAAAAAGGAAGTGGAATCAGTTACCCTAAACAGAACTTTAGGATTGTGGTTATTTCTTGATATTAGTTCAGGGAAGTATTCTGATCTTGCATCCTTAACTGCCTTCTGGTAAATTAACATGTGGTTTTTAAGGGTGTTATGTGCTATTTCGGACTTGTCTACCTTCCATTGTCATTCTGGTTTTCTACGGAGTCTTCTCAGGGCACGAGTGTGATCATTCACCCAGAGGAGGTTATATGATTTTTGTTTCCTAGTTTTAAACGGTGCAGTTTGGTCGAGGATGGATAGGCACTGATCATTGAATGAATTTAACAGTGTGTGTGTATTGAGGGGGGATAAAGATGGATTACTACAGAGCCAGCGTTGAGAATGCGAGAGCATGTTTTAGGATAGTGACTTTGAACAGCGAGCTGTAGTGAACTTTGAAAATCACAGCTTTATGGTCAGATATAGGCATATCTACCAGATAAGACACTCGAGACAGAAACCAGATGAGAGTACAAGGTCCAAGATGTGACATTTGTAATGTGTGGCCCCTTTAACAGCTTGAATGAGGTTAAAAGAATCTATAAGATCCAAAAATTGTGAAGTTGGAATGGGAAAGACAACACACACGAACACCAAAATCATCAAGAATAAGCACCCTGTCATATTTTGGCATGACAATAGATAGGTCAGAAAACTCAGAAATAAAACTAACTGAATTAGGGGGCCTATAAGTCAAGATGCAGAGTAAAGGAGAGTAAAGGGTTTCATAGTAGCAGTAGTAGCAGTAATAGTTATATCATTAGCAGCATTTGCAGTTATGAAAGTGCCAGTAACAGCAGCAGTAATGAACGTTCCTGATGCGACCCTCCCCATTCATCTGGGCTTGGGACCAGCCCTCAGAATACACTGGCTTGTGCATCCTCAGCGGCTGGGTTGATCGTTGTAGTAATAACAGATAACATTATTAATATTGAATTCAAATATAATAATCACATTAGTTCATTTTATCAAAATAATAAAAAAAAGTTTATCTTAAATTAGTATTTAGTTTGAGATTTATTTCAAATATAACGGGTGTTTGGGAGAAGGTTTAATGACGTCGAGACTGTTTCACGAGATTTCTACTGTTCACACGGTAAATCATGTCTCATTAAAAACCTTCAGAAGCAGTGAAGTTTTAAAAACTCTCCAAACTGAATCTTTTCCAAGAGATTTGTTTTCACTTTGAATTTCTTTTCGCTTTCCCTTTACAGGTGCAAGGTTTGGTTGAACTGAAAATCCAGCCCTGAGCTGATTGGCTGACGTAGTCATAGGCCACACCGTCCCACACTGCTTTCACCAATCACAAACAGCGCCTCTGACAGTGGGCGGGGCCAGAAGTTAAACTGCACGTGATTCGCTTTTTTTCCTTTTATTTTTTTTGCTGACGTTTTCATTCTGCTTTTACACAGAAAACCATTTCTTAGTGTTTTCTGCCACAGCTTTATAGAAACAAGTCCATGTTTCCATTCAAATGCCAAACAAATTTCAGCAAACCTTTGAAAGCCCCATGCACCAACTTCCCCTCAAACCAAAACCATTTCATCTGAGATCATGGATTTTAACCGTGAACATGACCATGACTTTGGGTAGTGACCGAAAGGGTGAGATGGTGGATACAAGCGGCTGAAATGGGTTTCCTCCGTAGGGTGTCTGGGCTCAGCCTTAGAGATAGGGTGAGGAGCTCGGACATCCGGAGGGAGCTCGGAGTAGAGCCGCTGCTCCTTCACGTCGCCAGTTGAGGTGGTTGGGGCATCTGATCAGGATGCCTCCTGGGCGCCTTCCTTTGGAGGTTTACCTGGCACGTCCAACTGGGAGGAGACCCCGGGGTAGACCCAGAACTCGCTGGGGGGAGTACATGTCCAATCTGGCCTGGGAACGCCTTGGGATCCCCCAGGAGGAGCTGGAGGGCGTTGCTGGGGAGAGGGACGTCTGGAGTGCCCTACTTAGCTTGATGCCACCCCGGCCCGACCCCGGAGAAGTGGCTGAAGATGAATGAATGAATGAATTTTGTTTTTCATGGTTTTTAGTGTTTCTGTTCAGCATTTCATATTTTTAACTTTAAATATGAACAAGATTAACCTGACAGAAACATAAATCTCAGTTCTGAATTGCCAACATTTGTAATGAGAAATAATTAGGAGGTCAAAGGTCAACACACACACACACATTTTTGACGGTCAGGTTGTTGGGTGGTTTTGCTAAAACACTGGATGACATCGCCACCATCCTTAAGCTGCAGCCACGGTGACATGTGGCTCGTCCGCTCAGTGTGGGTGCTGGTCTTCCTACGCTGACGTTCGCACGGGGAATATCTTGCTGCTGATACACAACACCAGATCAACACAACTGTTGTGAGCGTTTACATTTTGTGCGCCAGTAAAAGCGCCACAGCGTCAGACCAAACCAAACATCAACGGTTTGATTTCTTAAAACGTGAGACTGGCTGGAATAAATCTGATGCGTCTTCAGTCGGCAAGAGTTTCGTGGCTGTTTCATGTCCTCTGACTGTCGTGCTGTGCTGCCGGGGGCTTTTACTAACACGAATCTTTTCATGAACACAAGCGACAATGACTAACAATAAAAGCATTCAATAATGACTTAACAATAAAAGCATTTCAAAAACACTGTTGGTTTTCAGGCTCGTCTTTATTGTTCATGTTAGAAAGTGGAGAGTTCACACCTTCCCACCAGGAGGGATGAAATATAATAATCATAATAATAATACATTTTATTTGTGGGCGCCTCTCAGAGCACTCAAGACACCTTACAGAAGACAGTAAAAACCAGCAGCCCTGTATCAGACAGCATAAAGTCAAAACACAGCAGGTAGACTATAAAAAGTTAACACAACAGATGAGTATAAAATCATCTTCTGCACACAACTCAGTGCAGCGTGGATCAGACTGAATATGCCAGTCTGAAAAGCTGCGTTTTGAGATGGGATGTGAAGGTTGAAAGAGAGTCGGTGTTGTGAATGTCTTGTGGGAGAGAGCTCCATAGGCGGGGGGCAGAATGACTGAAGGCTCTAGACCCCGTGGTAGTCAAGGTGGGGGGCAGAATGACTGAAGGCTCTAGACCCCACAGTAGTCAAGGCAGGGGGCAGAATGACTGAAGGCTCTAGACCCCGTGGTAGTCAAGGTGGGGGGCAGAATGACTGAAGGCTCTAGACCCCATGGTAGTCAAGGTGGGGGGCAGAATGACTGAAGGCTCTAGACCCCATGGTAGTCAAGGTGGGGGGCAGAATGACTGAAGGCTCTAGACCCCATGGTAGTCAAGGTGGGGGGCAGAATGACTGAAGGCTCTAGACCCCACAATAGTCAAGGCAGGGGGCAGAATGACTGAAGGCTCTAGACCCCATGGTAGTCAAGGTGGGGGGCAGAATGACTGAAGGCTCTAGACCCCATGGTAGTCAAGGTGGGGGGCAGAATGACTGAAGGCTCTAGACCCCGTGGTAGTCAAGGTGGGGGGCAGAATGACTGAAGGCTCTAGACCCCGTGGTAGTCAAGGTGGGGGGCAGAATGACTGAAGGCTCTAGACCCCATGGTAGTCAAGGTGGGGGGCAGAATGACTGAAGGCTCTAGACCCCATGGTAGTCAAGGTGGGGGGCAGAATGACTGAAGGCTCTAGACCCCGTGGTAGTCAAGGTGGGGGGCAGAATGAGTGAAGGCTCTAGACCCCGTGGTAGTCAAGGTGGGGGGCAGAATGACTGAAGGCTCTAGACCCCGTGGTAGTCCAGCGGGCCGATGGTGTAGTGAGTTGGAGAGCAGAAGAGGATGTGAGAGTGTGGGAGGGTGTGTGGAAGGAGTTCAGAAAGATATGAAGGAGCTAGGTTATTAAGGCCTTATGGGTGAGGAGCAGGATCTTGAAGTCAGTACGGTATTTAACAGGGAGCCAGTGGAGTTGCTGAAGAACAGGAGAGATGTGATCTATGGAAGGAGTTCTGGTACTGATACGGGCAGCTGAATTCTGGACCAGATGAAGTTTATGAAGACACTTGAGGGGAAGACCAAAGAGGACAGAATTGCAGTAGTCAGTACGGGATGTAACCAGGGTGTGAGTGAGTATGGCGGTGCTGTTAGGTGTAGGTGACGGGTGAAGATGATTAATATTGTGTAGGTGGAAGTATGGAGACCGAGTAACATTGTTGATGTGGGCTTCAAAAGATAATGTGCTGTCCAGGATGACACCCAGGCTCTTAACCTGAGGCGAGGGAGGAACTGTAGGATTGTCAATAGAGAAAAACTATCAATTTTTCTAAAGATGACAAGAAAGAAGGGATCAAATAAGATCAGATCGGATAAAGAAGGAAATGTGTGTCCTTTTCCCTTTTCAGTTTCTTTGGGGGGCATTGTTTGTCAGAAAGTGGAGTATTTCCAGAAGGGAGGCGGACTCCATGCACACATCTGCAGTCGCTGAAGCTTTGAAAGCAGCTTTAACTCCCCGGTGTGACCGCTGGCAGAGAAAGACGTGATTAATAACATGACGTCATCAGTAGGCGTGACGCGGGTCAGAGACACCCCGAACTAAAAAACAGTCACTATTTAACAGGAGTCATTAGAGACCTCCTGAAAACCGAACCCAACAGAACGAATCCTGTTTGAGTCTGCTTTGGAACCTTCATCCATGACGTCATCCTGTCCATCACATGACATCATCCTGTCCAACACATGACAACATCCTGTCCATCACATGACATCTTCCTGTCCAACAAACGACATCTTCCTGTCCATCACATGACAACATCCTGTCCATCACATGACATCATCCTGTCCAACATACATCATCCTGTCCATCACATGACAACATCCTGTCCATCACATGACATCTTCCTGTCCATCACATGACATCTTCCTGTCCAACACACGACATCATCCTGTCCGTCACATGACAACATCCTGTCCATCACATGACATCATTCTGTCCAACACATACAATATGAAATAATATGAAACACCTCTTTTTTCACATCTGGCCACAAAAGAGGTCGGAACCCTTTAAGGGGTGGTTAAAGTTAAAATTTAAGACATGGAACCACATTCTCTCCCTCTCTCTCTCTCTCTCTCTCTCTCTCTCTCTCTCTCTCTCTCTCTCTCTCTCTCTCGTTCGTTCCACTGCACACGACTGCACGTGCTGACAGTGGCGACTGGCCAGTAGGGGGCGCTGGGGCGCCGTCTCCTTCAAACATCATGAGATGAAATTCTACTTAAACGTGTTAAATATAATGAAGTTGTATAATGCATATAATGCTGAAATAAAAGTGTTGTCAGTCTGTCTGAATATATATATATACTTCCTGTCTGAATACATATAGTTCCTGTCTGAATATATATAGTTCCTGTCTGAATACATATACTTCCTGTCTGAATACATATACTTCCTGTCTGAATATATATATATACTTCCTGTCTGAATACATATACTTCCTGTCTGAATATATATACTTCCTGTCTGAATACATATACTTCCTGTCTGAATACATATAGTTCCTGTCTGAATATATATACTTCCTGTCTGAATATATATACTTCCTGTCTGAATACATATAGTTCCTGTCTGAATATATATAGTTCCTGTCTGAATATATATACTTCCTGTCTGAATATTTATACTTCCTGTCTGAATATGTATACTTCCTGTCTGAATACATATAGTTCCTGTCTGAATATATATACTTCCTGTCTGAATACATATACTTCCTGTCTGAATACATATACTTCCTGGGTGAGGGGCGCTGGCCAAACCATACCTTATGTAAGCCCTCAAACTTGTGGCCAGCAGGTGACCTGAGGCTGCTGTCTGATTGGTTTCTGCAGATTTTCCAGGGGGCGCTGTTCTGTGCTGCCCCAGACACTCCCACTCTTATTGGCAGTGAATTGGTATTGTTTTAATGTTTTTTGATCTAATGTGATTGGACAATTCTCGTGGGTGTCAATCATGTTCACGCCCACCACGACGCCTCGTCTCGACTGTCAATCATCCACCGTCTGCCAACCCTGATAATATATATAGGCCACATGGTCCTTCTGAATAACTCTGTGACTGTGTGGACATTAAAGCAGCAGTCAGGTGGGCTGCGCCGAGGTACACTGTTCAAACCCAAACAAGGCCAAATATTGAAAGACCACTGACAAAGCTGTGCCTGTTGATAGAAAATGGTGAGCCGCCAGCATGAAAATGATTTAATTTATTCCAATTTATATGCTCCATGTGTGTACATGATTGTAATTGTTATGTCTTGTATAGCCATGAACAATATGCCCGTTTCACGCCGCGGCCATCTTAGATTTAAAGAAACCAGGCGGTGGGAGCTTAGCCACGCCCCCTTCTTACTTCGTCGAGAACGCCGCTGGGAGCAACATGTCGGACTGCTGTGTACCGTCCTGCAGCTCCTCTCAAAGAAGGCAAAGAGATCAATCCTCGACGTTTCACCGCTTCCCCACACGCCCGCACACCCGTGAGGCATGGGTGGGGCAAATTAAGAGGGATACAGGGCCGCATTTTCAGGCAACTACCAATACCGTCACCTTTACCTAGCTCCCTAGCAACGTTGCTAGGGAGCTAGCTAGCTCCCTAGCAACGTTGTTAGCTAGCTTTCTGGTCTAACTACAACCATGACAGTTAACATGTTGCTGACAGTAACGTCAGGTATCATTTGTCATTATAGATCACAGACAACACCAGGGTGTGCTCACAGCACTTCACAAAACTGAAACCCGGAACTCTACCGACCATTTTCCCATGGCCAAATCAGCCTACGCCGAGGAGGAAGCTAAGTTTACTAACTTTACAGACAGACATCACGGTAGGTCATGCAGAGCTATAGTAACGTTAGCTGGATGTTGTCATGAAAATGATTTCAGGATGTTGATGAAATGAACCATAATACCTGCCATTAATAGCTTGTATTTTTAGGGTTCCTGTTCGTGGTGGTCAACCTGCTGGGGAGGTGACACCCGAGTCAGCAGATGAGTGAGTAACGTTTACAGTTGTGCACTCATGTTTACAACCAAATTCCACATTAAGATGCCGTATGGCTAAATGTTTACTCCTCCTGCTAGTATTGCAACAGACATCATGTACATGTAGGCCTACTGTATGCACTGAGCTGCAGAGGTTGCACCATGTACAGCCAGTTAAATAATATTGGGGTGACCAGTTTCACTGTGACTAAAACATTAGAAGGGGGACAGAAGTTTGACGTTGAAAAATGTTTGCTCCTGTTTGTAGTCGCATTGGTGACTTAATAGTGGAAGAAGATGAAGAGGAACATGACGAGGAGCATGAGGGAGATAGGTGAGTTGTTACTGTCAGTACAATACAATTTTTCAAACATGTAGATTACTGCATTGTATAATATATACACTACCGTTCAAAAGTTTGGGATCACCCAAACAATTTTGTGTTTTCCATGAAAAGTCACACTTATTCACCACCATATGTTGTGAAATGAATAGAAAATAGAGTCAAGACATTGACAAGGTTAGAAATAATGATTTGTATTTGAAATAAGATTTTTTTTACATCAAACTTTGCTTTCGTCAAAGAATCCTCCATTTGCAGCAATTACAGCATTGCAGACCTTTGGCATTCTAGCTGTTAATTTGTTGAGGTAATCTGGAGAAATTGCACCCCACGCTTCCAGAAGCAGCTCCCACAAGTTGGATTGGTTGGATGGGCACTTCTTTGAGCAGATTGAGTTTCTGGAGCATCACATTTGTGGGGTCAATTAAACGCTCAAAATGGCCAGAAAAAGAGAACTTTCATCTGAAACTCGACAGTCTATTCTTGTTCTTAGAAATGAAGGCTATTCCATGCGAGAAATTGCTAAGAAATTGAAGATTTCCTACACCGGTGTGTACTACTCCCTTCAGAGGACAGCACAAACAGGCTCTAACCAGAGTAGAAAAAGAAGTGGGAGGCCGCGTTGCACAACTGAGCAAGAAGATAAGTACATTAGAGTCTCTAGTTTGAGAAACAGACGCCTCACAGGTCCCCAACTGGCATCTTCATTAAATAGTACCTGTTAGAGCCTGTTTGTGCTGTCCTCTGAAGGGAGTAGTACACACCGGTGTAGGAAATCTTCAATTTCTTAGCAATTTCTCGCATGGAATAGCCTTCATTTCTAAGAACAAGAATAGACTGTCGAGTTTCAGATGAAAGTTCTCTTTTTCTGGCCATTTTGAGCGTTTAATTGACCCCACAAATGTGATGCTCCAGAAACTCAATCTGCTCAAAGAAGTGCCCATCCAACCAATCCAACTTGTGGGAGCTGCTTCTGGAAGCGTGGGGTGCAATTTCTCCAGATTACCTCAACAAATTAACAGCTAGAATGCCAAAGGTCTGCAATGCTGTAATTGCTGCAAATGGAGGATTCTTTGACGAAAGCAAAGTTTGATGTAAAAAAAATCTTATTTCAAATACAAATCATTATTTCTAACCTTGTCAATGTCTTGACTCTATTTTCTATTCATTTCACAACATATGGTGGTGAATAAGTGTGACTTTTCATGGAAAACACGAAATTGTTTGGGTGATCCCAAACTTTTGAACGGTAGTGTATATATATATATATATATATATATATATATATTTACTAATCTTTCAATAGTGGATAGCTCTGTTCTGACACATCATCTTGATAACAGGAAAATGTGTGGATTTATATTGCTTCCCACATGTATGACATAGCCTCATGTGTCCAGTGAGGTTTGGGCGACTCTACCTGATCATGACTACGACGTGAAGCCCCTTTCTGTGGAAGACCAGCTTGACGCAGTAAAGAAACGCATCGCCTTCCTGGAGGACGAAACTAAAAAGCTGAAAAGTGAGCGTTTTGGTCTAGAACGCTTCCAGTGTGGGCCCAATCTGATCAGGTTTTACACTGGTTTTAAGGATTACCACACCCTCAAAGCACTCTTCCTAGCTTTACAGCCTACTGCAGAGTCCATGGTGCGATGGACTCAAATGCAAAGGAACAGCCATAACCTAGAACACATTTCTGTGTCTGGCTTCCATGCAGAGCATTTATCGCTGATTGATCAGTTTTTCCTGTTCTTGTGCCGTGTGAGGCAGGGCTGTTTTGCTCTGGATTTATCTGTACGATTCAATGTGTCGCCGGCCACAGTCAGCAGGAACTGTACGACGTGGGCCAACTATTTGCTCTTTATGTGAGGGACCCTCCCAATATGGCCTAGTAGAGCAGCAGTAGACGAGCTAATGCCACCAGTATTCGGGGAATTCTACCCAAACACGAGTGATACTAGACTGCACAGAGATCCGCATCGAGACAGCTAGTTCGAAGGTTTTGAACACCATGACATACTCCCATTATAAAAGTACCACTACACTGAAATCCCTAATTGGGATCAATCCCTCAGGGCCAGTTAGCCTGGTAAGTAATCTATACACAGGATGTATTTCTGATAAGGAGATAACTAAGAGGTCAGGTGTTCTGGACCTCTTAGGGCCCTTTCACACTTATGTTGTTTAGTCCGGACTTTCAGACTTTCCAGAAAAGTTTGATCCAAAAGAGTCCTGAGTCTCAGACCAACCCGAATGGATCCTGACTGATTCTGGAGACTCACCTCAAAGTTCAAGACTAAAAGTGATAAGTGACACACATACACGCGGTGCACGCACGTTGCTATATTTTCCCTTTCTGTGATCAGGTTTAGTAATAAACTGTTCTTAGGACAGACTCGTGTTTCATAATGTTATTTCATTTCTTTAAAATGTATTTTTCCTGTTACCACACGCTTAGAGAAATACATTTTGTTTGGTATTGACTTTGACCAATCCACATCTTTTTTTTTTTTAAATAAATTTATTTCTGATTTTTCCCTTCTTTCTCCCAATTTAGTGGCCAATCGATCCCTATTTTAATTCAAACACCCACCCTCGCACTGTATGCGTTCGCCAACTGCATCTCTCCGGCCGGCAGTCTCGAAGGAGACCGCCTCGCCACTTTCGTGACAAGGCGACTCCAAGCCGAACCACTGTTTTTCCGACACACACAGAGACGCATTCACGTGACGAACACAAGCCGACTCCGCCCCCCTCCCGAAGACAGCGTTGCCAATGATCGCTGCTTCGTCGAGTCCGGCCATAGTCGGATCTGACGAGACCGGGGCGCGAACCCCGGTCCCCAGTGGGCAACTGCATCGACACCAAGCCGATGCTTAGACCGCTACGCCACCGTGGACCCAATCCACATCTTATTGACTGGCCTGGTTTATTTGCTGGGTTTTGAGTTTACATTCAAAAGTACTACTGCTACTACTACTACTTTCGGCTGCTCCCGTTAGGGGGCGCCACAGCAGGTCATCCGTTTCTATCTCTTCCTCTGTCACACCAGCCACCTGCATGTCCTCCCTCACCACATCCATGAACCTCCTCTTTGGCCTTCCTCTTCTCCTCTTCCCTGGCAGCTCCATATTCAGCATCCTTCTCCCAATATACCCAGCATCTCTCCTCCACACATGTCCAAACCATCTCCATCTTGTCTCTCTTGCTTTGTCTCCAAACCGTCCAACCTGAGCTGTCCCTCTAATATAATCGTTCCTAATCCTGTCCTTCTTCATCACTCCCGGTGAAAATCTTATCATCTTCAACTCTGCCACCTCCAGCTCCACCTCCTGTCTTTTCATCAGTACCACTGTCTCCAAACCATATAACATAGCTGGTCTCACTACCATCTTGTAAACCTTCCCTTTAACTCTTGCTGGTACCCTTCTGTCACACATCACTCCTGACACTCTTCTCCACCCACTCCACCCTGCCTGTCAACACAGTTGACCCCAAGTATTTAAACTCATCCACCTTCATCACCTCCACTCCTTGCATCCTCACCATTCCACTGTCCTCCCTCTCATTCATGCATAGCATAGCATAGGTAATCCATCTTGCTCCTACTGACTTTCATTCCTCTTCTCTCCAGTGCATACCTCCACCCCTCCAGGCTCTCCTCCACCTGCACCCTACTCTCGCTACGGATCACAATGTCATCTGCAAACATCATCATCCACGGAGACTCCTGCCTGATCTCCTCCATCAACCTGTCCATCACCATTGCAAACAAGAAAGGGCTCAGAGCCGATCCTTGATTACATTCACAAGTACAAGGTGAGTAAAACCACCCTGAGAGTTTTATACAGATGAATCCTGGTGTATAAGGTGCTAATGTTTTGGTGGGTGAATCTGCCATATCTTTATTTTATTCTTATTTTGAGGAAATGTATGTCTCTCAGCTGTCCTGCCGGTTCTGTATCATATGTTTCATCATTCAATTAAAACAAAAAAATAATAAAGAACTGATGTGCACACAGCAGGTTTGCCGGTGGAGGCGGTCAGGTGAAAGTTATAAACCATCCGAGCTGCTTCATTTCTTTACTGTTCACATGTCGATGACTGAATACTTCACCCTGAAAGTACCTCAGTAGTATTTCATTAGCATGAAGTGTGTCAGGCGGCATGGTGGTACAGTGGTTAGCATGGTCGCCTCACAACAAGAAGGTCCTGGGTTCGAGCCCCGGGGTAGTCCAACCTAGGGGGTCGTCCCGGGTCGTCCTCTGTGGGGAGTTTGCATGTTCTCCCCGTGTCTGTGTGGGTTTCCTCCGGGGGCTCTGGTTTCCTCCCACAGTCCAAAGACATGTAGGTCAGGTGACTCACCTGTACTAAATTGTCCGTAGGTGTGAATGTGTGTCTGTGTGTGTCTGTGTGTGTCTGTGTGTGTCTGTGTGTATTTCTGCTCTGTGTGATGACCTGGTAGCCTGTCCAGGATGTCTCCCTGCCTGCCGCCCAGTGACTGCTGGTCTAGGCTCAGCATCCCCGCCACCCTGAGAGCAGGATACGCGGTTCAGATAATGGATGGAGGGAAGTGTGTCGGTTAGCTGCTGGCCAGAGGACCTGCTCGTTTTACTGATACAATGCTGTGAACACACCTGGTTTGTCAAATGGCTCCATTTACAATTGTAACCACTGTTACTACTACTATTGTACTATTACTGCTATTGAATTATTACTATTACTACTACTACCGACGCTTGCTACTGCCACTAGTACTATCACCACTAGTATTATTACTGCTAGTAGTGCTATTATTATTACTACTACTGCTACTACTACTGCAACCACTACTACTTCTACTACTTGTGGCTGCTCCTGTCAGGGGTCACCACAGCGGATCATGTGTTTCCATCTCTTCCTGCCCTCTGCATCTTCCTCTGTCACACCAGCCACCTGCAACCTGCAACCACCATTACCACCTCTACTAAATGGCAACGTTTGTGTACGTTAAAGTCCTCCTCGACAGATTTTCCATGTTACCACATGCGGTTCTTTATCTGGCCACCAGAGGGCACCCGCGCCTTTCTTTCTCAGTACATGCTGTTTAAGGTCGTTTAAAACTATATTCAGTATTTTTTTTTGGTTTTTGTTTTGTTTTTGTTTTTTTGAGGTACTATTGGTTGGATTTGGTTCATGCTGTGCACTTTGTAGAGTAAATGACAGTAGCTGTAGGAGGATTAGGTCAACTGTCAGCGGTGCATTTATAATAAGAAACATTACATTACCATGTGATGTTTCTTATTATAAATGAAGACACTTGAGTTCAACAATTACAACCATTTATTAAGTACTGTGACAACTCTGGCTTGTGGTCTGGACAAGTCTGGCTTGTGGGATAAATAAAAGCTTCGTTGTGAATTTGTCAGTGGTGTAGAGACAAACCAATGCTCCTCACATACCGACACATTAGTCGTCTATCAATAAGCACTGACCTCAAAGGTCATGACAGAAGAGGAAGAGCAGATTACCTGGGAGCGCCAAAGTCACACAAATATGCACGCACACACACACACACACACACACACACACATATATATATATATATATATAAACGTGCATAGATAGACTGAGGAGCCAAAACATTATGACCACTCACATGTAAACCAAATAAAGTTGAGCATCTCCAAACTAGGGCACATGTCCGGGTCTGGGTAGATTAGATGGTAAGAGAACAATCAGTTCTCCTAGACACCGTGTTGGATGCAGGAGAAATGGGCAGGAGTGAAGACCTGAGCGACTTTGACAAGGGCTGAATGGTTATGGCCAGACGACTGGGTCAGAGCAAGTCTGAAACAACAAGGCTTGTGGGCTGCTCCTGCTCAGCAGTGGTGAGTACCTACTGACTGGTCCGAGGAGGGACAAACCACAAGCCGGCAACAGGGTGTTGGGCGCCCAAGGCTCATCCATGAGCAAGGGCAATGAAGTCGATCCCTTCTGGTCTGAACCAACAGAAGGCCTACTGTGGCACAAGTCACAACTTGGGAGTTGTTATCTATCAAGATGGCTATTCTCTTGGCTCTTACTTAGGCCAGGAGGGCGGGGGATCTTTGTGCCTTGTCGGTATATCCCTCCTGCATGTCTGTTAGTGCTGACAAGGGGTCGGTGGAACTACGCCCCAATGTGACCTTCTAGCTGGAGATCATGACCTCCTCGTTCAGGCTGAGGGTCCTCCATCCGAGAACATTCCTTCCTCCTCCTCACGCTGCAGGTTGTTACAGTACAACTTGAGACCCTCAGAGGGGGCGGTGCTCGACCGTTGGACTGCTGCTGTAGTGCAGTAAGGTACGAGACCCTCAGAGGGGGCGGTGCTCGACCGTTGGACTGCTGCTATGTGGGGTGTTGTGTTGGCTGGTGTCTGACTAAGTCGGGCCCAGCTGGGAGTACATTCATCCCTAACGTCCTTCGCCTTCGGTGTGAACCAATAGCGAAGCCCGTTAGAGTACAGAGCACTACGACATGGAATAGCAGATGCCCTGGGTGGAACTCCAGGTCTATGACTACGTGCATAGACCTCTAGCCCAGCTGGCCCCAGGCTTTGTTGTGAGACAAGCTGCAGAGACTTGGTTTGTACTTGTACTGTGTGGCCTCTACCGCTCGGTTAGATGGTGAGGGAAAAGATCTGTCGCGGGTGCCGAGGCGGAGCCTCAACGGTAAACCAGTAGCGTAGCCCATCAGAGGGCTACGTATGTGCTCACAGAACTGGAGTTACATCCTGGGTAACTACCATTTCTTCAAACACCAACCAAGTTATGACGCTATTCCAACAGAGGGCGCTACAGCGCCGATTTTCACATTGGACCCTTTACCTCTCCATCCCTGCTTCGTTTCTGGTAGAGGCTCATGTTTGCTGATTTGCTTAAAGTAAAATTAAAGACTGAACAGAAAGATAAAATCCAAACCAGCTGGACAAAGTAAATGACAAACCCTCTTCTTCTTCTTCTTCTTTAGTAAAGACTGCTGCCTTGTGTTCGGGCACTTCACCCCACGCCACTCGCTGCTATCGCGGTGTCTCAGCACAGGAGGGGTTGACAGTCTGGACTGGTTCATGTCCCGGCTGCTGGTGATTGGTGACCTGGTCGTGGCGCGGGTGGTGACTGGTGGCGCGGGTGGTGACTGGTGGCGCGGCTGCGTGAACGAGAGAGCTTGGGCCGCGGCTCCGGGTTCGGAGACGGTGGCCGCTGTTAATGGCGGTTAATGTCAAATACAAAGATCACCTTTTATTTGGTGAGCCTGCCGAGTGTAACTTCCCCTTTACTTAACATTCTCAGAACAGATGTGTGGTGTCACCATACAACAGTCAACAAGTAGAAGACTGGCTGTACTGGCTGTACTGGCTGTACTGGCTATACTGGCTGTACTGGCTGTACTGGCTATACTGGCTATACTGGCTGTACTGGCTGTACTGGCTGTACTGGTTATACTGGCTGTACGGGCTATACTGGCTATACTGGCTGTACTGGGTATACTGGGTGTACTGACTGTACTGGGTATACTGGCTGTACTGGGTATACTGGTTATACTGGTTATACTGGCTGTACTGGCTGTACTGGCTATACTGGCTGTACTGGCTATACTGGTTATACTGGCTATACTGGCTATACTGGCTGTACTGGCTATACTGGTTATACTGGCTGTACTGGTTATACTGGCTGTACGGGCTATACTGGCTATACTGGCTGTACTGGGTGTACTGACTGTACTGGGTATACTGGCTGTACTGGGTATACTGGCTATACTGGCTGTACTGGCTATACTGGCTATACTGGCTGTACTGGGTATACTGGCTGTACTGGCTGTACTGGCTGTACTGGCTATACTGGTTATACTGGCTGTACTGGTTATACTGGCTGTACGGGCTATACTGGCTATACTGGCTGTACTGGGTGTACTGACTGTACTGGGTATACTGGCTGTACTGGCTATACTGGCTATACTGGCTGTACTGGCTATACTGGCTATACTGGCTGTACTGGGTATACTGGCTGTACTGGGTATACTGGGTAGCTTTCAGTTGGGGGGAAGTCTCTGAATGGAGTTTTAGCTGAGTGTAAAATGAGCCTATTTTTGAGATTTTCATTTATTTTCTGGTGGTTTTTTGGGAAAGTCTAAAATCCTGGATTTGCTCATGTACTTCTGTCAGCTTGGTGTCCTTGCACATGAGACGTCGCCGGGACAACAGCATCCATCATCCCTCCATCCATCATCCCTCCATCCATCATCCCAACCGCTTATCCTGCTCTCAGGGCCTCCCGCAGGGATGCTGCAGCCTATCCCAGCAGTCACTGGGCCGCAGGCGGGGCGACACTCTGGACAGGCTGCCAGGCCATCACAGGGCCCACACACACACACACACACACACACACTCACAGCTAGGGACAGTTTAGTATGGTGAGTCACCTGACCTACATGTCTTTGGACTGTGGGAGGAAACCGGACCCCTGGAGGAAACCCACACAGACACGGGGAGAACATCTAGACTCCACACAGAGGACGACCCCCAAGGTTGGACTACCCCGGGGCTCGAACCCAGGACCTTCTTGCTGTGGGGCGACCGTGCCGACCACTGCGCCCCTGTGCCGCCAGCAGCATGTGGCGCTGTAATGAGGCGGTGTGAGCGCGGGTTCAGGTGAGCGTGCTGCTCCATGCTGGTGTCGGCCCGCGTGGCGTTCCTCCCATGGAACAGGATTACTGCAGCCTTCAGTCCACAGGACCTCCTGCCGCTCCAGGATGTGTCTGGTAAGTCGGCCTTTAGTCTTCTGATGTCAGGAGGAGCTCCATCACAGAGCAGTGGTGACAGAGCTTCACGACCAAAACCCCCTTCAGCAGGCAACAGCGAGGAGGTCAAAGGTCGGAAGCACGGCACCCTGAAACTAATCACTGCGAGGGAGCGATATCGCTGTACGTGGTTCCTGTGTGTGTGTGTGTGTGTGTGTGTGTGCAGCAGGTGTTGTTGTCTATAACTCCGCCCTCATGTGTGTTGTTGTCCATGATTCAACTCTCAGATTGGAAGGAAAGAAGATGTCATCTTTGTTAGAGTCCTGCTTAGCACATTCCTACTACACTGTGGCTGCAGGTACCCCCACCCTTATAAACAATACAGTGGCTGCAGGTACCCCCACCCTTATAAACAATACAGTGGCTGCAGGTACCCCCACCCTTATAAACAATACAGTGGCTGCAGGTATCTCCACCCTTATAAACAATACAGTGGCTGCAGGTACCCCCACCCTTAGACACAATACAGTGACTGCAGGTGTCCCCACCATTATAAACAATACAGTGGCTGCAGGTACCCCACCCTTATAAACAATACAGTGACTGCAGGTGTCCCCACCCTTATAAACAATACAGTGGCTGCAGGTGTCTCCACCCTTATACACAATACAGTGGCTGCAGGTACCCCCACCCTTATAAACAATGCAGTGGCTGCAGGTATCTCCACCCTTATAAACAATACAGTGACTGCAGGTACCTCCACCCTTATAAACAATACAGTGGCTGCAGGTACCCCCACCCTTATAAACAATACAGTGGCTGCAGGTGTCTCCACCCTTATAAACAATACAGTGACTGCAGGTACCTCCACCCTTATAAACAATACAGTGGCATAACGACTGAAACCAACGACCAGTTTCATATGCAGATCCGGGTGTGGCCGTTAACTGGAGTTACAGTGGTCATGTGTAGTGTTCAGGGAGGATCTGGGGGCTGTTTGCAGTTCACAGCATTGTAAGATGGTGACAGGGGACAGCACTATAGGCGGTACTTCACATACAGGGGGCAGCACTATAGGCGGTACTTCACATACAGGGGGCAGCACTATAGGCGGTACTTCACATACAGGGGGCAGTACTATAGTAGGCAGTACTTCACATACAGGGGGCAGTACTATAGTAGGCAGTACTCCACATACAGGGGGCAGTACTATAGTAGGCAGTACTTCACATACAGGGGGCAGTACTATAGTAGGCAGTACTCCACATACAGGGGGCAGTACTATAGGCAGTACTCCACATACAGGGGGCAGTACTATAGTAGGCAGTACTTCACATACAGGGGGCAGTACTATAGTAGGCAGTACTTCACATACAGGGGGCAGTACTATAGGCAGTACTCCACATACAGGGGGCAGTACTATAGTAGGCAGTACTTCACATACAGGGGGCAGTACTATAGTAGGCAGTACTTCACATACAGGGGGCAGTACTATAGTAGGCAGTACTCCACATACAGGGGGCAGTACTATAGTAGGCAGTACTCCACATACAGGGGGCAGTACTATAGTAGGCAGTACTCCACATACAGGGGGCAGTACTATAGTAGGCAGTACTCCACATACAGGGGGCAGTACTATAGTAGGCAGTACTCCACATACAGGGGGCAGTACTATAGTAGGCAGTACTCCACATACAGGGGGCAGTACTATAAGCTAAGAGTACATGTGTTACCACCTTCCAGTGCTGTGATTGTAAGATCCTGTGTGAACAGGAAGAAGGGCCCGCACCACTTCCTCCCCACAGAATGGGAGCAGGCGTGTGACCACCCCTGTCCTCGGTGCCCAGCAGCCTCTGTCACCTTGCCTGTGGACACGAAGGCCGTGGCTTCAAGTCACGATTAGTGCTGACGTTCTGCTCTCATGTTCCTGCTCTGATCAGCCACGCAGTCTGACCAGGGCCTGACCATACTTTGATGGTGTCCTTAATATGCATGTTGTAGTTGCCCATCTTCTTGTTTTGCAGACCTAGGTCATGCCATTAGAGTCAACCACTAATAAGCTCGTGGTGCCAGAATTTTATCCAAAGGGTATTCTGACCCTACCTCATTTTGATTCAAAATGCTGAAGTCTGTGGAATACTTTATAAAGCTGACCTTCCTGGTTTCTGTGAGAAGGAAACAGAGTCTGGCAAGTTTGAAATTATTCATTTTTTATTTGGGCGGCACGGTGGCCCAGTGGTTAGCGCGGTCGCCTCACGGCAAAGAAGGTCCTGGGTTCGAACCCCGGGGTAGTCCAACCTTGAGGGTCGTCCCGGGTCGTCCTCTGTGTGGAGTTTGCATGTTCTCCCCGTGTCTTTGTGGGTTTCCTCCCGCAGTCCAAAGACATGTAGGTCAGGTGACTCACCCGTACTAACTTGTCCCTATGTGTGTGTGTGTGTGTGGGGAGACACCCTGTGATGCCCTGGCGGCCTGTCCAGGGTGTCTCCCTGCCTGCCGTCCAATGACTGCTGGGATAGGCTCCAGCGACCCTGAGAGCAGCAGAAGCGGTTCAGCTAAATGATGGATGGCTATAGTAGCAAATATACTATTTTGCTTATATCAATATGATTATATTAATAACATAATATCCTAATTACGGTCGCGTGATGCTGGAGCCTATCCCAGCAGTCATTGGACGTTGTTGGCATTTCTGCACACTAGAGGGCGGCATTTAGCTAAAACTACACTAACCTTTAAAGTTGGGACAAATTGGATGGAAGGAGAATGAATTTAGGGAGTTGAAGGTGTCTTCCGTTCAAAACCAAAATATTGTAGCTACTCAGGGCTCCGACTGGCAGCGGCTCTCGCAAGGACTCACGGGACTTTTTGTGTTGTTGAAATTGTGATGATTTTTGTGTTTAAATGTTGTTCATGTTGAGATTGTTGTTGTTTGGGGGTTCCAGGCAGACTGGGTAGACTGTCGGTAGGACCGTGACGGAGACTGGGGTTGTGAGTAACGACCGAGGGCAGAATAAAGGCGCCCCCCTGGGGTCGGGCAGTGCATGGGACACAGGAGCTGTCCCTGCCCCTTGCCTCTCCTTTCCCGTCAGGAGGTTGGGTTTTGGCTGGATGTTGAAGTTCAGCAGCACTCCGGGGGTCGTGCGGTACGGTGCGGGACGCGGCAGTTGAGAACAAGACACCTCCACCCTCCATTCCCCCACGCCGGCTCGCCACAACAGAACAAGTTCCACAACAGGAAGGAAAAAAATCTGCAAATATGTAAAAACTGCGTCACTGATGTGGTATAGCACCCACCCACCCACACACACCCACACACACACACACCCACACACCCACACTGTAGTTAGAGACAGAGAAAATGGAGGCCATCTTGACATCTGATGAAGGGGAGTCATGTTACCAACTCTATATCTATCTATCCATCTAAATTCAACTTGTGCTTTAGTAGGGGCGCCCAGGTATTGTAGCGGTCTATTCCAACACGGGGATCACTGGTTCAAATCCCCGTGTTACCTCCGGCTTGGTCGGGCGTCCCTACAGACACGATCGGCCGTGTCTGTGGGTGGGAAGCCGGATGTGGGTATGTGTCCTGTTCACCGCACTAGCGCCTCCTCTGGTTGGTCGGGGCGCCTGTTCAGGGGGAGGGGGACTGGGGGGAATAGCGTGATCCTCCCATGGGCTACGTCCCCCTGGTGAAACTCCTCACTGTCAGGTGAAAAGAAGCGGCTGGTGACTCCACATGTATGGGAGGAGGCATATGGTAGTCTGCAGCCCTCCCCCGGATCAGCAGAGGGGGTGGAGCAGAGACCAGGACAGCTCGGGAAGAGTGGGGTAATTGACTGGATACAATTGGGATGAAAAGGGGGGGGTCATAAGGGGGGGAGTGCTATATTAGCATGGGAAACATATGTATACATTGTCAAAGAAGATGTGAACTAAAACAAAAAATTTACTATTACAAAATACAAACAGAATTGTGATTTTATATATATATATATATATATATATATATATATATATATATATATATATATGTGTGTGTGTGTGTGTGTGTGTGTGTAGATCTCATCATATATACATAAGAGGTACAGAAGGCAGTGAGTGGGTAGTGAGTGTCAGGGCCACTGTCAGGGATGAAACAAGGAACATCCATGAGTACATCAGAAAGAGCCCCCCCCCCCCCATGATAAACTGCTGAGAGGTACTTCAGGCAGCAGAAGACAGAGTGGGAGAGAAGAAGAAGATGCGGTATCATGGAAGATCAAGCCTCTCCATGAGATGTACTATCGACAGATAGAAAACGTGGCTGATATCGAGAAATCCTACCAGTGGCTAGAAAAGGCTGGACTGAAGGACAGCACAGAGGCTCTGATCACAGCAGCACAAGAACAGGCACTCAGGATCAGATCGGTTGAGGCAAGGATCTACCACACCAGACAAGACCCAAGATGCAGGCTGTGCAAAGATGCCCCCTGAGACAGTCCAGCACTTAGTAGCAGGGTGTAAAATGCTAGCTGGGAAAGCGTACACTGAAAGGCATAACCAAGTGGCTGGGATAGTGTACAGGAACATCTGTACTGAATACAGACTGGAAGTTCAAATGGGAGATACCGCCAAAGGTGGTTAAGAATGGCAGAGCTAAGATCCTGTGGGACTTCAAGTTCAAGACTGACAAGCAAGGGCTGGCTAACCAACCAGACATAGTGGCGGTCGACGAGGAACAGAAGACAGCAGTAGTGATCCATGTAGCAATCCCGAGAGACGGCAACATCAGGAAGAAAGAGCTTGAGAAGCTAGAGATATCAGAATCATGTTTATTGGCCATGTAGGTTTGCACATACATGGAACTTGACTGCGGTTTCGTGGCTTCCACGGTGTATTTAACACAGACCAGCAACACAACAATCTTCAGATATATACACAAAGACTGACTATACACAGGTGAAATAAGAGGCGACAAAGTGCAATGGTGCAGAGAAGATAACACAGAGAAGCTGAAATAGATGTAAGCAGGTTACTTACATGAGGTAGATGGACATGACAGAGTGTACCAGTATATGTACAATGTACAGTACAGTATATACAACATGTACAGTGCAGTATATACAACATGGTTGGATTTATTTAACAGTGTTAAGCGTTCATTTGAATGACAGCCCGTGGAAAGAAACTGTTTATATCTGGTTGTTTTAGTGTACAATGCTCTGTAGTGCCTACCATAGGGGAGGAGTTGGAACAGGATGGGTTTGCAATGATGTTGCCTGTCCCTTTCCTGAGTCTGGAGGTGTATAAGTCCTGAACGGAGGGCAGGTTGGCACCAATGATTTTCTCTGCAGACCCAACTGTCCATTGTAGTCTGTCCCTGTCCTGTTTGGTGGCCGATCCAAACCAGACAGTGATGGATGTGCAGAGGACAGACTGGGTTACTGCAGTGTAGAGCTGAATCAGCAGTTCCTGAAGCAGGTTGAACTTCCTGAGCTGGTGGAGAAGGTACATACTCTGCTGAGCCTTTTTGATGATTGTGTCTATATAGGGTGCCCACTGTAGGTCCTGGGAGGTTGTGGAACCCAGAAATCTGTAGGTTTTCACCACAGACACCGTGCTGTTGAGTATGGTGGGGGGGCGGGGTCAGCATTAGGGGGCTCCTCCTGAGTCCACTGTCATCTCCACAGTTTTGAGCGTGTTCAGCTCCAGGTTATGACCGCACCAGAGGGCCAGCTGATCAACCTCCTGTCTATAAGCAGACTCATCACCATCCTGGATAAGACCAATGATACTTGTGTCGTCCGCAAACTTCAGGAGTTTAACAGACAGGTCTCCTGAGGTGCAGTAATTTGTGCAGAGGGAGAAGAGTAGAGGGGAGAGCACACATCCCTGGGGGGGAGGGGGCACGCTGGTGCTGATTGTCCAGTTACTGGATGTGATTTTCCCCAGCCTCACCTGCTGCTTCCTGTCTTGTCAGGATGTTTTTAATCCACTGGTAGATGGGGGCTGGTACAGTGAGCTAGGTGAGTTTGGAGTGGAGGATATCTGGGATGATGGTGTTGAACACTGAGCTGAAGTCCACAAACGGGAGAGGTGAGAGTTGAGGTGTTGGAAGATGAAGGGCAATCCCATGTTGACTGCATCCTCCACTGACCTGTTAGCTCGGAAGGCAACCTGCGGGGGGTCGAGCAAGTGGCTTGTGATTTCCTTCAGGTGAACCAACACCAGCCTCTTGAATGATTTCATGACCCCAGACAGTAGGCTAATGGGCCTGTAGTCATTTAGTCCTGTGATACAGGGTTTCTTGGGGACTGGAATGACAGTGGAGGTCTTGAAGCAGGAGGGGACTTCACACAGCTCCAGTGATCTGTTTAGGATCAGTGTGAAAATGGGGGCCAGCTGGTCAGCACAGACTTTCAGACAGTAGGGTGACACGCCATCTGGGTCCGGCGCCTCCCTGGTCTTCTGTCTCTGGAAGAGTTGGTCCACGTCCTCAACACAGATCCTGAGTGCAGGTGGAGGGTCGGTAAGGACAGCGGCTGGCAGGGGTTGCAGGGCAAACTCTGCCGCATCTGCCGACGAGGCTGAGCTAGTGCTAACAATAGCAGGTCTGCTGTCAGGCCCGGGGCTAAGGCTATCTGGAGTGCCCGTCATGTCTAACGTAATCCTAGCTGAAAGAAGCTGCTCTCACTCACGGACACGTCTCTCTAGTAGAGACAACCTATATGTAACTGCAGAACAGTCATCGCACACCATCGTTTTAACGAAGCTGCTTTGCCGGCAAATATAATAAAGCTAACTGCTAAGTTAGGCTAAGCTCGAAACTAGTAAACAGAGTAAGAATGCAAGGCTACCCACCAGTCGTTTGAGAAAGAAAACTAGCGAATCTAGTAATAAGTGAACTAAGCACAGAAAATAGTGAAATCAGTACCAAATTAAGAGGTCAGAGCAGATTACAGAGAAGAGATAGTAACAGAATAAGCAGCAGTTATCGATCTCGTGAAGGCGGGTCTCACCAAGCCAGAAGTCCAAAGAACAAACACTGTAGGAGGCTAATGGCTGAGGGCTTGTAACAGCACACTCAGCAGATCCGAAATGGAACCCTAAAATAAAGCTAGCTGCTAAGTTAGGCTAAGCTCGGAGCTAGTAAACAGACTAGGAACGAATGGCTACCCACTAACACAACAGTCATTTGAGGAAGAAATCTAGCGATAAGAGAAAACAACGTAAGCACTGGGACGAATGTAGAGGTTAGTGCGGAATATAGAAGAGAATATATAATATAGAATGAACAACAGTAATCAATCTCACGAAGTCAATCAGTACGTTTACGTGGTGTTAGAAAAAGTCGATTTATTGTGTATGTCTGACTAAAACTGGAATTGTAAAATACATGTAAATGTGTTAGTCTGACTGAAATCATACTAAATGGAATTTCTCGCAGGCGGACTAACACACCTAGGTGATGCGGTTGGGGATCGATTTACTCTGGCATGTACACGTGTTACCGGTGGTGTCTGATGTGTGTTGTGTTTGAATAATTGGCCCAGACCAGGATAGTTTTGGAGGCAATCTCCATTTATTCTGACAAAGTTAATTAACAAGAATCCAAATCCTCCGGTCAATAGTAACATGTGCTCTTCAGCCTCTACACAAATCAAATGACATAGGAATATGTTAGCATGCTACACAGTAAGTTTAAGCTACAAAGAATTTACAGGGAAAAAAAACAGTGCCGCTCACCTCTCGCATGTATAACACAAAAAACCCACGATTAAGGCGGGTGGCGTAATTTAAAGAAGGGGGCCCACGGAAGTGACCGTGGGGGAACAGGAACTGAACAAACATTCCGCCATTGTCTCTGGAGGCATAGCATGTCAGGTTGACAACAGCTCAGCAACACATCCATCCATTATCCAAACCGCTTATCCTGCTCTCAGGGTCGCGGGGATGCTGGAGCCTATCCCAGCGCAGATTTTGTGTAATTATGATACCTAAAAATGAATGACTGTTACATACGCTTCAATCGGCCCGATCTGGCCTAGGCGTTCTGCGCATGATCCATAGTTCCTGCAGCGGTCTTGAACAGTGCGGTATCAACAGTATCAACATGGCTAGAGTGCTAGAGCGAGAACTGGACAGACGAGGAGACAAACCTTATGTTGTGTCCGCTGAAGGGGTGGAATATCCTAAAGTACATGGATACAAGTACATGGAAGGAGAACACGGAATGGTGAACTATTTAAGAGAGTGGCGGAAAAGTTGGACGAAGCGGGATTTAAAAGAAGTCCCGAGCAAACTTGTGTTCCATGGAAGTGCCTCAAACAGGCCTACTACTATAGGCCTGCTAACTTTTTTTTCCAATTTTCCCCAATTGTGTCTGGCCAATTACCCCATTCTTTTTGAGCCGGCCCGGTCGCTGCTCCACCCCCTCTCTGTTGATCCGGTGGGCGCCCCGACCGAACAGATGAGGCGCTAGTTCAGTGACCACGACATATACCCACATCCAACTTCCCACCTGCAGACACGGCCAATGGTGCCTGTAGAGACGCCCGACCAAGCCGGAGGTAACACGGGGATTTGAACCGCCACCGCCGACCCCCGTGTTGGTAGGCAACGGAATAGACCGCTATGCTACCCGGGCACCCCTACAGGCCTGCTAACTTGTTTGTCGCTTGTTTCGTATGTGACGCAATAGGTCAACCGCAAGAAGGTCCAATGCCAACCAGCTGAAAGAGGGCATATCGCCACCTACCGTACCGGCATCGGACATACTATCGTCAGTAAATCGATTCTCTCCCGGTTCTTGTATACTGGGACAACGACAGTAGTCCAATTACATGGCCTGATCGAGCTGTAACTGTAGCTCCACTTAACTGTGCATGTAAATGCAGTCAGTGAGAAGATCTTCCGGTCCGGACCTGTGCTGTGTCTGTCTGTCTGTCTGTCTGTCTGTCTGTCTGTCTGTCTGTCTGTCTGTCTGTCTGTCTGTCTGTCTATCTATATCTGTGTACACATATCTCTTTAATCTCTCTCTCTCTCTCGCTGTGTTTTTTCCTTTTAGCCGTTAGCTGTGTTTCTCTGTGGTGTAGTTGTGTGAACAGGTGACACATGCTCATATTACAAATCCCAGTCTGAACCTTGTCTTCTGCACCAAACATGACGTTCAGGCCCCGAGAGAAATCATTTGAGAATTCTTTTTTGATTTTTCAAGCAAAACAGCTCCGATCCTCATCCCAATGTTTTCTTCATCACTCAGAGAAGCAGCAGTCCTATTTATGCTGAACAAGACTAATGTGTCCTACACCTGACCAGTACAACCACAGCCTATGACTGTTGGTTACTGGGAGCTGACCAGTAGGCTACAACTCACAGTCACAAAATAGCTCTTCTTTCTTTCTTGGTACATCAACATTTCTGTGTCAAGTCCATCTGGTCTGGTCTGGTCTGATCTGGTCTTCTCTGTTGTGGTTTAATCTGGTCGCATATTATTCAGTCTGGTTTGATCAGGTCATTGGTGCAAAAGATGCATTTATATGAAAAATATTTCATGACTAATGTCTTTAATGGGGGAAAATTCATTCTATATCAGTTATTTTGCCCATTGACTCCAAACTAATGGTCCAAATCTGCACTGTTGTCCTGTACTCAGTACTTGGTACTGGTTCAGTATTGGAGTGATACTTGAGCAGTGCCGATGTAGTACTGAATAATATTGGATTGTTATTGGTGTGAGGCACAGTGGTGCAGTGGTTAGCGTGGTCACCTCACAGCAAGGAGGTCCTGGGTTCGAGCCTCGGGGTAGTCCAACCGTGGGGGTCGTCCCGGGTCTTCCTCTGTGTGGAGTTTGCATGTTCTCCCCGTGTCTGCGTGGGTTTCCTCCGGGGGCTCCGGTTTCCTCCCACAGTCCAAAGACCTGTAGGTCAGGTGACTCGGCCCTACTAAATTGTCCCTAGGTGTGAATGTGTGTGTGTGTGGGTGTGATGGCCTGGCGGCCTGTCCAGGGTGTCTCCCCGCCTGTCACCCAGTGACTGCTGGGATAGGCTCCGGCATCCCCGTGACCCTGAGAGCAGGATAAGCGGTTTGGATGATGGATGATGGAGTAACTGCCTGATCACAATTCAAATCCCACATGGAGCAGATTTTACTGGTGTGATCAGAATGTTGTTCTGTTTGAAAGAGTTGGAGTGACCCTTTTGATAATATTCATCATGTAAACACTTAAATTGAATATTTGGCAAAACTGCCATCGCAGAATGTTTTTACACAGCTCGTGAAAACGGTTTAATCAGACGCCAGCGTTATCTGGAACAAGGACTTTAATCAGATTATTGTTCAAATGTTCACTGAAACTCAATTTATTCAGCTTAATATCAGATGGCAGTACTGACACATCAGATGTGTCAGTACTGCACAGAGGAGGCGGACCAGCAACAAAAATACATGTAAAATAACAATCCCTGTAAAGCACATTATAATGGTTAAGTGGGACATTGTACAGTATCTTAACACAGCCCCAGGATCAGTGTTGCTGGGAGAGGGGGAAGGTATTTTAACAGTATTAAGACTCACCCCTCACAGCAGGACACACCTTTCTGTCTAATGAAGAGCGTAGTGGATGTGGCGTGAACATCCACCTGGATTAAAACTGGATGCGTTTGGAACAAATGCTCTGACAGCATTAGTGCACACACACACACACACACACACACACACACACACACACACACACACACACCAGAATCAGGTTCGAAGCGGTTAGACGTAAGCATACATACAGTATTAACACTCAAAGTCACTTTGTTCAAGAACATGTCTGCTTCTCTCGTCACTTGACAGTACGGTAAGTGATTTCCCTGGCCGTTACAAAGGCTTGACATTACTGAGACATTAATCACGTGGCTTTAAATGAACTCATTACTTCATCAAATGTGTATTATATACTTCATTATATACTTCAAATAAATACATATTAATACAATAAATATATATTATATACTTCATTCTGTACTTCAAATAAAGATATATTAATATAATAAATATGTTACAATGTAATATAATGTATATATTGTATAATATAGTGCACATATATTATACACATATATGTATATGTACTATAATGTATAGAATATATATTTATTATAGTGTATATTATGTGTTTCATTTTATACTTCAAATAAATAAATATTATTATAATAAATATAATGTAATAATATATGTGTATATCATACATATACATATACACTACCGTTCAAAAGTTTGGGATCACCCAAACAATTTTGTGTTTTCCATGAAAAGTCACACTTATTCACCACCATATGTTGTGAAATGAATAGAAAATAGAGTCAAGACATTGACAAGGTTAGAAATAATGATTTGTATTTGAAATAAGATTTTTTTTACATCAAACTTTGCTTTCGTCAAAGAATCCTCCATTTGCAGCAATTACAGCATTGCAGACCTTTGGCATTCTAGCTGTTAATTTGTTGAGGTAATCTGGAGAAATTGCACCCCACGCTTCCAGAAGCAGCTCCCACAAGTTGGATTGGTTGGATGGGCACTTCTTTGAGCAGATTGAGTTTCTGGAGCATCACATTTGTGGGGTCAATTAAACGCTCAAAATGGCCAGAAAAAGAGAACTTTCATCTGAAACTCGACAGTCTATTCTTGTTCTTAGAAATGAAGGCTATTCCATGCGAGAAATTGCTAAGAAATTGAAGATTTCCTACACCGGTGTGTACTACTCCCTTCAGAGGACAGCACAAACAGGCTCTAACCAGAGTAGAAAAAGAAGTGGGAGGCCGCGTTGCACAACTGAGCAAGAAGATAAGTACATTAGAGTCTCTAGTTTGAGAAACAGACGCCTCACAGGTCCCCAACTGGCATCTTCATTAAATAGTACCTGTTAGAGCCTGTTTGTGCTGTCCTCTGAAGGGAGTAGTACACACCGGTGTAGGAAATCTTCAATTTCTTAGCAATTTCTCGCATGGAATAGCCTTCATTTCTAAGAACAAGAATAGACTGTCGAGTTTCAGATGAAAGTTCTCTTTTTCTGGCCATTTTGAGCGTTTAATTGACCCCACAAATGTGATGCTCCAGAAACTCAATCTGCTCAAAGAAGTGCCCATCCAACCAATCCAAATTGTGGGAGCTGCTTCTGGAAGCGTGGGGTGCAATTTCTCCAGATTACCTCAACAAATTAACAGCTAGAATGCCAAAGGTCTGCAATGCTGTAATTGCTGCAAATGGAGGATTCTTTAACGAAAGCAAAGTTTGATGTAAAAAAAAATCTTATTTCAAATAAAAATCATTATTTCTAACCTTGTCAATGTCTTGACTCTATTTTCTATTCATTTCACAACATATGGTGGTGAATAAGTGTGACTTTTCATGGAAAACACGAAATTGTTTGGGTGATCCCAAACTTTTGAACGGTAGTGTATATACATATATATACATATACATATATAAAACAATGTATATTTTGTATAATATAATGTATATATTATCATGTAATTATATAATACATATTTATTAGAATACATATGTAATATACTTCATTATATACTTCATTAAATCAATCAATCAATCGAACTCTATCAGTAAAGAACATGTTGTACATGCAATGCAATGCAAAGGGCACTGACATAAGAACAAACGAGTGAATAGATCGTAGAAAAACCAATATCAATCATAAAAGAAATGAACAAGTGAATAAACTTGATAGAGTAAAGCAGCTATAACAGCGCAATCAAGTAAAACGTTAAAAGGAAAGTAAAATATCAGAGTTCATATGAACAGTAGTGTAGCCAGCCCTCGTACAGTTTCAGCACGCAGCCATGCAGGGGAGTGGAGTTGGTTGCAGTATTGGGACGCAGCCCAAGCAGCCGTTTGTCTGGGAGTCGACTGGTGGACATTCCAGTATGTATGACTAATCTATACAGGCGCATTGTTCACTGCTCTCCTCCGTTTGCTCCACCTCCACCAGGGACAGACCGACTGGAGCTACGCAGCATCCTCCACCTTTTACCCCCAACACCCCACACCACTTCTCACAAGTCAGTCAGCAGATGGGACTCTAACTCTGCAGGATTTACCAATCCGGACAGGCTGTGACCCAAACCTATAAGACCGGCTAACTTTATCGTGTCTTACCTATACAAAATATGGAGGTTATGCAAGCCATCGCTGTAATTATTAACCTTTATCTTCAAGTTGGGCCACAGACCAAACCAAAGGCCGCCTGCTTTAGCGGTTATTACATTCAGGCCAACACCATAAGCATCGTAAAGGAACAATTTGATCTATAATGTGAAATTATGAAAGCCAAGCGAGATGTTCTTTAGTTAAGCTCATGACTGAAACATGGAGGATATGAGCATCACATTCTGTTTTACTGTGCCTCCACCTGCCTGGATCACTGCTGACTCCATGCAAACTACACATTTACACCACCTCTCTCTCTCTTGTCTGTCTGTCTGCCTGCCTGCCTGCCTGCCTGTCTGTCTGCCTGCCTGTCTGTCTGCCTGTTTGCCTGTCTGTCTGCCTGTCTGTCTGCCTGTCTGCCTGCCTGTCTGCTTTTCTGTCTGCCTGCCTGCCTGTCTGTCTGCCTGCCTGTCTGTCTGTCTGTCTGCCTGCCTGTCTGTCTGCCTGTTTGCCTGTCTGTCTGTCTGTCTGCCTGCCTGTCTGCTTTTCTGTCTGTCTGTCTGTCTGTCTGTCTGTCTGTCTGCCTGTTTGTCTGTCTGCCTGCCTGCCTGCCTGTCTGCTTTTCTGTCTGCCTGTCTGTCTGTCTGTCTGCCTGTCTGTCTGTCTGTCTGTCTGTCTGTCTGTCTGTCTGTCTGCCTGCCTGTCTGCCTGCCTGTCTGTCTGCCAGTTTGCCTGTCTGCCTGCCTGCCTGCCTGTCTGCTTTTCTGCCTGCCTGCCTGCCTGCCTGCCTGCCTGTCTGTCTGTCTGTCTGTCTGTCTGTCTGTCTGTCTGTCTGCCTGTTTGTCTGCCTGCCTGTCTGCTTTTCTGTCTGCCTGCCTGCCTGTCTGCCTGTCTGCCTGCCTGTCTGCCTGTCTGTATGCCTGCCTGCCTGCCTGCCTGTCTGTCTGTCTGTCTGTCTGCCTGCCTGTCTGTCTGCCTGTCTGCTTTTCTGTCTGTCTGCCTGCCTGCCTGCCTGTCTTCCAACAGAGCAGGGCAGGCTGCAAGGCAAACAACTGTTACCTACAAATCATCCGTCACCATGGGGAACCGGTTTTCTCCCCCCGCCCCTTATCTTTCGGAGCTGACTTTAAGCACATGTTGTCAGCTCTCCAACATCCCGCAAACGGCGGAACTCTCGCAGTCATTTCATGCGAGACTTCAGAACTCGGTTGTCTTGTGCCGGACAAGTTGAGTCGTGTCCTGTGATGTGAATAAAACAGGGATGAGACGAAAAGACAATCTCTCTCTCTCTCTCTCTCTCTGTCTCTCTCTCTCTCCCTCTCTCTCTCTCTCTCTCTCTCTCTCTCTCTCTCTCTCTCTCTCTCTCTCTCTCTCTCTCTCTCTCTCTCTCTCCCCCCATGTCCTCTGTGGAGAAAGGAGGTAGCGCCATGTGCTTGTCATCCCCCACACCACCGACAGGTGCTGGTTCATGTGACTGCCCGCCTGCCCGGACAGACGCTCCGGTGGAGGAGGAGGAGGAGGAGGAGGAGGAGGAGGGAGTGCGTAAAGTTCCATCAACAACAACTGAGACAACTTTTGCCCAACAGCCAGCCTGCGTGTTGTACACGTTTCTTTACACTGGTGCTGGATGTGGGGTAAGGATGCTTTGCTGAACGGATCAGCCGATAAACAACATCACATCAGTAACGTCAACATCACAAAACACAATGCTTCCCCCCATTTTCCACCACGGAGGCCTTCTTTCATTCACGAGAAATATTTTATTATTCACTTTATTCATTTCACTCTATTATCACTTTATTTGAGTTGGGTGAAATGGCTGAGAAGTAAAAAAAGAGGACGTACACTGATGAGCCAAAACATTATGACCACTCACAGGTGAACCGAATAACATTGATCATCTCCAAACTAGGGCACATGTCCGGGTCTGGCTAGAGTAGATGGTAAGAGAACAATCAGTTCTCCTAGTCACCGTGTTGGATGCAGGAGAGACGGGCAGGAGTGAAGACCTGAGCGTAAAGCCCTGAGCGACTCTGACAAGGGCCGAGTGGTTATGGCCAGACGACTGGCTCACAGCATCTCTGAAACAACAAGGCTTGTGGGCTGCTCCTGCTCAGCAGTGCTGAGTACCTACTGACAGTGGTCTGAGGAACCACAAACCACAAACCGGCGACAGGGTGTTGGGCGCCCAAGGCTCATTGATGTGCGAAGGCAACGAAGGCGATCCCGTCTGGTCCGAACTGACAGAAGGTCTACTGCGGCACAAGTCACAGAAGAGTTAATGATGGTTACCGAGGAATGTGTCACACCACGCAGTGCATCACACCCTGCTGCATATGGGGCTGCATAGCTGCAGACCGGTCTGAGTGCCCATGATGACCCCTGTCCACCGTGGAAAGCACCTACAATGGGCACACGAGTGTCAGAACTGGACCTTGGAGCAGTGGTCCGATGGGTCCCGTTTTCTTTTGGATCACATGGATGGCCGTGTACGTGTGCCGTTTAACTGGGGAAGTGATGGCACCAGGATGCACTGCGGGACGACGACAAGCCACTGGAGGCAGTGTGATGCTCTGGACAATGTTCTGCTGAGAAAACCTGGGTCAGGTCCGGCCATTCATGTGGACGTCAATGTGACACGTGCCACCTACCTAAACGTCGTTGCAGACCGGGTACACCCCTTCATGGTAATGGTGCTCCCTGATGGCAGCAGCCTCTTTCAGCAGGACAATGCGCCCTGCCACACTGCACACATTGTTCAGGAGAGGTTTGAGGAACATTATGAAGTGTTCAAGGTGTTGCCTTGGCCTCCAAATTCTCCAGATCTCAATCCGATTGATCATCTGTGGGATGTGCTGGACTGACAAGTCTGATCCATGGAAACCCCATCTTATAACTTACAGGACTTGAAGAATCTGCTGCTCATGTGTTGGTGCCAGATACCACCGGACACCTTCAGGGGTCTGGTAGAGTCCATGTCTGGGCAGCTCGGCACTGTTTTGGTGGCATGCATATCCCAAGAGCATATTAGGGAGGTGGTCATAATGTTTTGGCTCAGCAGTGTGCGCACGGCAGGTTTTATTTCACACTTGTTTTGCGTAGCTGACGTTCATTTCTAACTTCTGCTTGTTCTCAACACAGACTGCATTGACAAGGAAAATGTAGAGTTACTGGTTGTTGAATAGATAAACACACACACACACACACACACACTTCTTAGTCTCACAGCAGGGGGTGATTGTGGGTAATTAGATGATTTAAATTGAAAAGTAGCCTTGTTGAGGTAAAAGGTGTGATTGGATTAGTGTCATAGGACCAATATCATTACCCATCATTCTCCTTGCCTCTCTTAGACTGTGCGAGCACAACTATTAAAGTGTGTGTGTGTGTGTGTGTGTGTGTGTAAATGTAGTCCATACCAGGAGGTATCTATGGACTACATTGATATCTATGGGCTGGTCTCTACATAGAGACCAGGAGGTGAGCAGCGATGTATGAGGAGTTGTGCGTCCTCTCTGGGCGACTGTACACAGCCGTCCTGTGGCCTGTATAGACGGGATGGCTTTGGCGGAGGCACCGTCTCCCATGGTAACCTCAGGACCGCCTTTGGTTTCATCTGTCAACAAAAACACTTTAATCTGTTTCTCCTCAGTGTCTTTTATCACGTTGACTGCATCATGTCAGGAGGTCTGGGACAGGACCGGCCTCCCTGTAACACTGACCAGGAGAGGTGCTGTTTAATTTACACTCCAGGGTAACAAGACTGACCTACCGTGAATGCAACAGTAGAATACGAATCAGATGAGATGAAAATGTAATTATCCATCTGGAGCCCACGGTTATAAAGCGCCAACATAAGCAGTTAATCTGGCAAATAAATCACATTTTGATTCCTGGTGAATGTGTTATGTTCATCAGGAGCTTCTCCATGACATCTAATCGGCTGTGTACATAACTGTAGTCCACAACTTCCGGTTTCTGCTGCAGCGGTCACACCAGTTTCCTGTTTGTTGGCGTGTGTTGTTGACAGTGGTATATTTTTCGCGATGCCTGCCAGATTTAGCATGGATAAATGTCCCCCACATGCACACAACTGTCCACACACGTTCACCCGCACCTATTCCGTCCGTCCGTCCGTCCGTCCGTCCGCGTCATTGTGGACGTAACTTGACGTGTACGCTTGAAACTTTCCCCTCGTTTGCTGGTGGGTGCAGGGGAAAGTTTGAGGACAATCCTGTGCATGTCGCTGACATTTATCCACCCGGGACACGGGTTCACGCCCCGGCTGCCCCCCCCTCCCCCGCCACATTCGCGACACTGGTGTCAGAAGTGGGATGGCGAGACCGTGAGGCCATCGGAAGCATGCTTCTCGAAAGAGGGCGTAGTGTAACGATGACGGATAAGTACACTCGCTGGCCCTTGGCTAACGGCGCTAGCTCTTCAGTCAACCGGTTAACGGAGTCCCCCGTGGTGCGGGAGACGCGGGTTCGCGTCCCGGCTGCGGCGGTTGCTGGCTGCCCCCTGAATTCGCTACAGTATCATCATTTAGCCCCTTTCCGGAGTGCAAGGTAAACAGGAAGTCTACCTCTCAGAGATTTTCCTCTTAGGTGTTCACAGTTAGCCATGAACAGTCAACATGGCGGTGGAAGAGTCATTGTGGGAAGAATGAGCAGAACACGAGCTACATCTCAAGTCTCTTACCTGCATCCACGTTTCCCTCACTTCCGTCTTTCCCGTGCATCCAACCCCCTCCCACCGAGGATGCATGCAGAGAAGAAACGAGGTTTTAACAGAGACGAGACGTCCTTTCCTCTGCAGCGTCGTGGAAGCCACGTCCGTTTCTGATGACGGCAGGAAAGCTTTAACGGGCTGCAGGTTGACATAAGCGTGTTCTCCATCTTCGTGCATTACATATCAAAGCAGAAGATAACGGGCACGTACACATGTGCTGTTTCTGCGCCATCTCGTTCAAATGCGCCAGATGTGCGGGGTCATGTCATTCAGCTGAACGGTTTCCAGGAAGTGTCTTGATGCTGCTCAGTAATCCAGGTAGAAAAATCAAATAAGGTGAATCAGTTCATCTGGACACTACGTCTATTGAGACAGAAACGTTTCATCATCATCTAAGTGTCCTGTTCAGTCTCAGCTGACTGCAGGTACCCCCACCCTTATAAACAATACAGTGGCATAACGACCGAAACAAACGATGGGCTTCATATGCAAATACTTGGTGTGACCAAACCCCAAAACACGCTGCGCCAGAAGTTGGTCCACCCCAAGGATCGGGTCCCCGGCACAAACAGAGCAATGTAGTGTAGCTGTTAAGTGCCGAGAGGCAAGAGGATGGTGAAACACAGGAGAGTTAACATGTCAGGCCAGGACTCCACAGTCTACACCATCTGCAGACTAGGACTCCACAGTCTACACCATCTGCAGACTAGGACTCCACAGTCTACACCATCTGCAGGCCAGGACTCCACAGTCTACACCGTCTGCAGACTAGGACTCCACAGTCTACACCGTCTGCAGGCCAGGACTCCACAGTCTACACCATCTGCAGGCCAGGACTCCACAGTCTACACCGTCTGCAGGCCAGGACTCCACAGTCTACACCATCTGCAGGCCAGGACTCCACAGTCTACACCGTCTGCAGGCCAGGACTCCACAGTCTACACCGTCTGCAGACTAGGACTCCACAGTCTACACCGTCTGCAGGCCAGGACTCCACAGTCTACACCATCTGCAGGCCAGGACTCCACAGTCTACACCGTCTGCAGGCCAGGACTCCACAGTCTACACCATCTGCAGACTAGGACTCCACAGTCTACACCGTCTGCAGGCCAGGACTCCACAGTCTACACCATCTGCAGACTAGGACTCCACAGTCTACACCGTCTGCAGACTAGGGCTCCACAGTCTACACCATCTGAAGGCCAGGACTCCACAGTCTACACCGTCTGCAGACTAGGACTCCACAGTCTACACCGTCTGCAGGCCAGGACTCCACAGTCTACACCATCTGCAGGCCAGGACTCCACAGTCTACACCGTCTGCAGGCCAGGACTCCACAGTCTACACCATCTGCAGACCAATGGCCACTCTTTCAAGGATGAGGATGCGGGAGGAATGATGGTTTGAACGGGGGTATGTTAAGCGGGAAAACCATTCCTGAACTGGGGAGGGGGGGAGGCTAAAAGACACGGCCAATTATGTCTGTAGAGACGTCCGACCAAGTCGGGGGTAACACGGGGATTCGAACCGCCAATCCCTGTGTTGGTTGGCAACGGTATAGACCTCCATGCCACCCGGACGCCCCGTGATTAAACGTTTCTGTCAATAAACTTTGGGTCCAGGTGAACTGGTTCACCTTTCTTTGATTTTCCGGTAAGGCCGTACTCGTGTATCCTCACTCAAAATGTCGGACCGGAAGTACATCCAGTTCACGCGAGGATAGAGAAGCGAGGGGATGTGAAATAAGAGAATTGGATGATCCCTCCCTCTCCACCTCAAGCTGGTGTGTGCTGAAGGTTCTGGTGCAACATGGTCGCCGTGCTTCTGCCAGGTGGTGGTGGAGGTCACGGGGGAAATGGGGGACGCTTTTGGCCCCAGTGCTTTCCCAACATGCTCTGCCTGCACTGAAACACAACACGCGCTGAATGAAACAAGAGAAGAACGCTCGAGTCTGGTCTGGTGGACTTGGGTTTAGAAAAGCTCCGTTTTGAAACTGGCGTTGGAGTTTGATTTCCAGCGGTTCACTTTTCGGTGGTTGAAAATGCAGGATTATTGTGCATGGAAGACCAAAACAGAGAGAGAGAAAGGATGCATTTTCAAATCTGTCCGTGTTGGTGTGGATGCAGTCTACAGCTTCTTCTTCTGCTTCTTCTTCTTCTTCTCTCGGTTTACAACTTGAAGGTGCACACCGCCGCTGGATGCAGTCTAATCTGAGAGTTGGCAGTCACAGGAGGGAATTCGTACTTCCTCTCTGTTGGTCAACAGAAAGTCGTCGGACAGCAAACCGGATCGCTGCCGGAGACAAAGACTTTTGACCTTTCAACTAAAACTTAATTCCAGGAAATCCGAACTGAAACAATAAATGTTTACAGTAAATGAAAACTTGTCTGTGGAAACTTTCTCGTTTCATTTTTCTTTTTTTTCCAGATTCATGGCTGGTGTAAACCATCAGAAAGTCCCAAACACGCTGTCAGCCTGCTTGTTTGGGACTAGCCATCCCCTCCTCCTCCTACCCATCCCCCCCTCCTCCTTCATCCTCCCTCCTCCCCCTCCTCCTTCATCCCGGTCGGCCCAGCAACAGGCAGAGCCAGCCGGTGAGGGAGCCTCTTCCTGCCGCCCCTGCGCTGCTGCAGCCAGGCTGGAAGGGAGGGGGGAGGGGAGGGGAGGGCAGGGGAGTGGATGGGAGGGGAGATGCATGTCTGCTCCTCTCCGCCAGTGGTTGGTGTGAGGAGGCGGGGAGGGGTCTGGATCTGGAGATGAGGGCTTGGAGGAATGTGAGAGGAATATGCCAGCCCAGCAGAGCGGCCCATGCAGCCCTGAAGCTGAATCTAACAATTAAAACTCCGCTTCATTTGGTTTCAGCCGGGCCGTTTGGCGCCTCGCATCCACGTTTCCAGCAGTCCTCTTCATCTCTGCCATGTGCTGATTTCCCAGCTTTTAGCCACGTTATGAAAACCATCTCACACCCAACAGTTAGACCAGATCCTCATCCCCCGCTGCTCGGCACACGGGGAAGTAGTCTGGCTGAAGTGAAACTTCCTCATCCTTCGTGGAGGCGGCGGCGGCTTCTTCTTCTGGTGTGCAGCCGCAGCTCGGTGTCCACACGCCCGCCCCGCCAGCGCTGGACTCCGCCGCCGCCTTCACCTCCCCCCCCCCCCCGCTCACTTAGCTGCTTAGTTTCGCTCCTCGTGTGTGGAAGAGAAAAGGGAGATGGAGGGTACCACCACGCCGTCAGACCTCCCTCCCCCCTGGGGGAGGGAGAAAGGAGAAAAAACTCCTTTCTTTCCTCCCCCCCCCCCCAGACAGAGATGCTTGCTGGCCGCGGTGGAGTCCGGCAGCCTCTCTACTACATCCCCGAGGAGAGCGAGAGAACACGTGATGCGCTTTACTTATCAGGTTTAGAGGGAGAGAGAGAGAGAGAGAGAGAGAGAGAGAGAGAGAGCGAGCGCGAGAGAGAGCGAGAGAGAGCGAGCGAGCGAGCGCGAGCGAGAGAGAGAGAGAGAGAGAGAGCGAGAGAGCAGCGCTTTGGGAGTCCGGGGGGAGGAAAGCGAATTTGTAAAAAGGTATTTTTTCCTCTCGTCTCCCCTCCACAACTCTTTTCCTCTCCGTTTCCCGTCGGCCCGGGGAGAGAGGGAGGGAGAGAGAGGGAGAGAGGGAGAGGGCGAGAGAGAGAGAGGGAGAGGGAGAGAGGCGGACAAAGTTTGACGAACTTTGCACATCCTTCGGAAACGCCATTTTGATTCCTCTCTCCGGAACAACTTTGCAGCTTCTTTTTTTTTTATTCCCCGACGAGTCCATCATCATCATCATCATCACCACCACCACCATCATCGTCGTCGTCGTCATCATCATCATCACAACCACCACTACCATCATCATCATCTCCGCCATCATCATCATCATCATCATCATCATCATCACTGCCATGTCTCGGCGCAAACAACCCAACCCCAACAAAGTCAAGCGTAAGTGGCCTTCTTATTTCCCCCTTCTCCGCCTTTCCCCGCTGGCTGCCTGCCTGCCTGCCTCGCTCGCTCGCTCGGCTCCGTCCATGTGCGGGACGTTGAACCGGGGTTTGGACAAACTTTGCGGCGGCGGTGCGGTTAAGTAAGAGCGGAGGAAAGTTGGAGGACGGGCGGCGAGGTAGGTTTTCTCCTCTCTCTCTCTCTCTCTCTCCGTGTGCTTCCTACTTGATGCGCATCCATACGCCGTGTGTCGCGCGCTGGAATTTGACCCGCGCCGCTTCCTCATTCGACACACTTTAACCGCAGCCCGAGCCCCCCGAGCCGCACTGCGTGCCGCCGGGCAGGGTGGTGTTTTGGGTGGTGTTTCGGGCGGTGTTTCGGGTGGTGTTTTGGTCGGTGTTTGGTGCGTTTCTGAGCGACATTTCTTTGATGATGAGCTGGGTGACTGCTGGTGGTGGGGGTGGTGGTGTGGTGGTGGTGGTGGGGGGTCAAAGTCCTGGTCGCTGGTTAGCCGGGCTCGAGCATCCATATGTGGAGTGCACTTTGGTCGGAGCCTCCCTCGCTTCTAGTGGCCATGTGTCGCTATAGCCGCCCGCCCGCCCGCCTGTGCTAAGCTATACTGCTGCTGCTGCTGTATGACCTTGTGGTGCAGCAGAACTGCACAACATAAGACTAACAAAACCCTTTACGTGTCTCATCCCCCCCCCCACCCCGAGTCCCCCCCTCGACGGGCCGCGCCGTCGTGCGGACCGAGGCGGCGGAGTTTCGGCTGCTTCGGCGAGTTTTCATCCAGTTCCACATCACCGACGTGACGCCTGTTGCATCTCCCCCCCGCTCCCCCCCCCCCGCTCTGTCGACATCGCCGCGGCCTCGCTAATCTAATAATCTCCCGTTTAAAGGCTCGTTTCGCACCGAGCGAGTTAGCGTCGCGCTGTCGGGCTCTAGCCACAACTTTACTCAACTTTCTTTTCACCAACTTCTCTTCCGTCTCTGCGTTTGGCTCGTCCACAGGGATGCTGGCTTTCCTGGAAGCGCGCGGGCGCGCGTGCGTGCGCGCGTGATAAAAGTGTCTTATCGCTAATTCGGGTCAATAATTGATGGATGAGTTGGCGTCTTTGTACGTTAAACAGGCCGGAGAGGAGAGGAGAGGAGGGGGATGATGAAATGATGAGTATTTAAGACTCCGGGCAGGAGAACTGCAACGTAGGCCGAGCTGGTTAGATAATGGTTGCTAGGCATTTGTCTTTTCCTTTTTTTCCCCCCTCTCTCTCTCTCTCTCTCTCCCCCTCTCTCCCTCCCTCCCCCCCCTCTCCCTCTCTCTCCCCCTCCCGTCGACAGCCAGGGTGGAACTGTGTGTCTGAACTTGGTCGCCTCGGTGGGGCGCGTTTGTGGTTTAAGGGATGCGAATCCTGCAGCCTTTTGATGCTTCTGCGCACTGAACTTTAATTATGCAATACACGGATCCAGTAGTAGTAGAAGTAGTAGTGGCAGTGGCGGCGGCGGCAGCAGTCTTTCTTGTAGGCATCGCTGTACAAGTAGCTTTTTTACTTTCCTTTCTAGTTGGGGATTCTCTCGTTTCCTCTCCTCTCTCTCTCCTCTCCTGTCGGAAGGAGGCAGGGAGGAGAGATCCGGATGAGCAGTTAGCATTCCATTACGAAATTCTACACTAAGGCCGAGCCAGGCCCTGGGCGACAGGCAGCTCTCTCTCTCTCTCTCTCTCCCTCTCTCTCTCTCTCTCTCTCTCTCTCTCTCTCTCTCTCTCTCTCTCTCTCGCTCTCTCTCGCTCTCTCTCGCTCGCACACTTCGCTGAGGGAAAATGTTTAACTTGTCCTCCCTCATGGTGTATGGCTATAGAAGTGGAGAAGTTCACAGATGGACAGTTTGCAGATGGAGGTGTGTGTGTGTGTGTGTGTGTGTGTGTGTGTGGCGGCTTTAATCCACACGTCAAAGTGTTGGACGTCTGCATGGATTCATACTTTTTAATTTAGTAAAGAATACTGTATGTGTATGTGTGTGACTATAAAACGAGAGACGTAGGTTGTTGCTCAACTTGTTTGTTGTTGTTGTTGTGTTGAAACCACTTTGCTGTTAGCTGGGGTGGGTCGGATGTTTTCCTGTCTGCAGCAGTGATGATGTGATGGTGGAGGAGTTGATGTGTTACTCAGAAAGCTGGAACACACAAAGTGTGTCTTGTGATGGTTATCCTGTGTGTTGTAAGTGTATTTAAAGTAATTCAAACACACACGCACACGTGCACACACACACACACACACACACACACACACAGCTGGTAGAGCCGTTGTGACGGTGGTGTTAGAGCGGTGATGTTGCGTGACCTCTGGATGGATGGAGATGGGCTCTTTTCTTTTTCTACAGCAGACTTGGAAATAAAGGAACAAGCTGGGTCCGTCCCCCGCTGGGGGGGGGGGGGACTCATCCTTTATCAGCTCTGTTCTGAAGAGAGGGAGGGCTCATTCTGCGTCGTACCACCATGTCGTCAAACAAGGAGTCGAGGCATCATCCCTCCGTTTAGATCGGCGTGGCTCGGTGCTGTGCCGTGTTGTTTAGCAGCGGGTTAAATATGACTTTTAATCCAAGTTATTCCTGGTTAGGGGGTTCCTATTCCTGGTTAGGGGGTTCCTATTCCTGGTTAGGGGGTTCCTATTCCTGGTTAGGGGGTTCCTATTCCTGGTTAGGGGGTTCCTATTCCTGGTTAGGGGGGTTTCCTATTTGTTTTCAAGTTGGTGGCGGCGGCAGCATGGCTCCGAGGACTTCTGTCCTGCATCAACCCGTTATCTTCTTACGGCGTCCTGTGAAGGGATGAGGGTGAACCCTCGGTGTATAAACACCGAGGGAGGGTGGTTTTAAACAAGGCAGCACTGGGGGGGGGGGGGGAATCATTTCCATTGGTTAGAAAAAACAAAGTCGTGGTGTTCAGAACGCCTCGTTCATGAGGGCTTCAAGTTGAACACATTACAAACAAATGCAAACAAAATGTTGTTTTTATTGTAGTAGTAGTAGTATTAGTAGTAGTATTAGTAGTAGTAGTAGCAGTAATATGTGTGGTAGCAGTGTGCGGACATGGCTTGTGCAGTAATCTGCGGCGGGGTGTGTAATGAATTGGTCGAGGTGTATGTAAATAGTGCTGGCTGCTGGTGTGCGAGGACTCGTGTGCTCCGCTGGGAGCGACACGTCGTGGGCTAATTAAGAGCCTCCATCCTCCCTCGGAGGCCATTGTCTCTGCATTAAGCCCATTTTGCCTCCTTGTCAACACCTCCTCTGCTCCCTCATTGATTCCTCACTTTCAATCATATGACCGACCCGATAGTCGACCAGCAGCCTCAGATAATACCAACTTTGTCTGATGAGCTCTCTCTGTCTCTCTCTCTCTCTCTGTCTCTCTCTCTGTCCCTCTCTCTCTCTCTCTCTGTCTCTCTCTCTCTCTCTCTCTCTCTCTCTCTCTCTCTGTCTCTCTCTCTCTCTCTCTCTCTCTCTTTGTCTGTCTGTCTGCTGGTCTCTCCCCCCTTCTTTCCGTCTCCTCCTCTAATAATTAAGAAGACTAATTGAATCGATGCTGCCACCCGTGGTATCTACAAGTGGTTTGTCTGGTCGGGGGAAAGATGGCCGGGTTTGTAAATTGAATTTAATCACTCTGAAGATTTTGAGACGTTCACTTTCAAAAAAGGGAAGATGTTCAGGGGAGATCCAGCGTTTAATAAAGAGCGACGCTTCTTTCTCTCTCGCAGCGTGGACACCACATTGGCTTCCCCCAGCCGTGTCTTCTAATGCAGGGAGGTATTGAAAATTGAAATTATAGGGAATTCTTACACGGTGTCAATTACAATATATGCAAAAAATATCATGTTTAACCAGCACGTTGAACCGTTTGGTAATGTGAAGTATGATCTCAAACCAAAACTAGTTTTCAGATAATCCATCCATCAATCCATTATCCCAGCCACTTATCCAAAGTTGGGTCGCGGGGATGCTGGAGCCTATCCCCGGACAAGTATTTCGCACCTCATTTTGTGAGAGACTTGGTCATGGATCCTCATGATCATTCATTTAAACAACAAAATGGTGTATGAAGACAGGGCCGTCCGACCTTCATCGCGGTGCGTTCCCATAGAAAGGCAGCTGATAGATGACAACACAGAGTGATTGTCCAGCAGCTCGTTGGGTGTCAGCAGCACCCGGCAGCCCAGGGGTTAAAAACGAGGTGCCATCTTTATTTGAATAATCGTCATTTGCATCGGTTCAGTCACCAGGCTGTTTTACCGACATGACTCGGCCAGACCCACAACTTCAGCTTTCATCCAGAGTGAATGTGAGAAGAAAGGTAGAAGTAGAGAAGGTGGAGTATGGCATGCAGGGGACAGAGCCATTCATTCCCCCTGTGACAGCTCCACGGATGGATTGATGTGGTCTCTCTCTCTCTCTCTCTCTCTCTCTCTCTCTCTCTCTCTCTCTCTCTCTCTCTCTCTCTCTCTCTCTCTCTCTCTCTCTCTCTCTCTCTTCTGTCTATCTTTCTGTGTCCCTGTCTCTGTCTCTCTCTTTCTCTCTCTGTCTCTGTCTCTCTCTCTCTGTCTATCTTTCTGTGTCCCTGTCTCTGTCTCTCTCTTTCTCTCTCTGTCTCTGTCTCTGTCTCTCTGTCTATCTTTCTGTGTCCCTGTCTCTGTCTCTCTCTTTCTCTCTCTGTCTCTCTCTCTCTCTGTCTATCTTTCTGTGTCCCTGTCTCTGTCTCTCTCTTTCTCTCTCTGTCTCTGTCTCTCTGTCTATCTTTCTGTGTCCCTGTCTCTCTGTCTCTCTCTTTCTCTCTGTCGCTCTGTCTCTCTCTTTCTCTCTCTGTCTCTCTGTCTATCTTTCTGTGTCCCTGTCTCTGTCTCTCTCTTTCTCTCTATCGTTCTCTCTCTGTCTCTCTATCTTTCTCTCTCTGTCTCTGTCTCTCTCTCGCTGTCTCTCTCTGTCTGTACAGTCCCTATTTATAGTACCGCCTTTTTTAGATAAGATTATGTTCCATCCCTGGCCAGCCTGCTACGAGAAGGAAGGAGGGTGAGGGAGGTGGGCAACAAAGAGTTAATAAAGGTGTGGAGAAGGCAGTTAAGACGGGAGAGATGGAGGAGGGGATGAAGGGCGGGGTGACTCCTCACGGGCCCAACAATTTACAAAGGTGTTGAGACAGACGGGAGAAGGATTGAAGAATAGAAGAGTGGAGGTGGAGAGATGGAATGGCTGCTGAACATTTGAACTCAACACTTTCAAGCCGACTTGGCAGCAGGATCTGTTTTGTCAGGCGGAGACACGTGAAGCGTCTTCACCGAGACGTGCAGGCCCATCACAACATCTGAAAGTCATTTATAATGAGCAACATTAAATGACATGTATAAAGTGAAATGTGTACAAGATGCGGGTTTGCTCCATGTTAGACGAGTGGATCGTTACGTGTGCAAAGGCATTGCAAGCCTAGACGCAGTCGGTGAGATGTGTGTAGAGGTGTGTATCAGCAAAACACGTCTGTCTGGACCGTGATAATGGACCGTCCTGAAGATGCTCCTGTCTAACACAGGTGGATGGCCAGAGTAGACTGTGTGTGTGTGTGTGTGAAGGTATCTGTTAATCCCTCTGGTTAGCCCCCCCCCCGACCACACCGCAGTGTTCATATCAAGGCTGAGCGTGCAGCCCATAAGTCACCTGAAGAGCTTTAACCTGTCTTACCTGTTGGAGCTTCGGAGCAGAGCTGCTGGTTGAATACCTGCTCTTCAAAGCTGCCGGGCCTGGTTGGAATTAAATATAACAGGAACTGGCAGGGAAAACACAGACTGGCAACACCTTTAACACACATGAAGATGTCTGTGTGATTACACTGACACAAACTGAAGTTAGATGTTCAACTGATATTTTTTGCTGACGTTACGAGTCTATGCTTGTTAGAAAGGTCAAGGGTCAGAGATACAGAGCCACGATAATGGATGGAACAAATATTCCTGCTGGCATCCACTGACAGGAGTGGCAGCAGATTTGCTCGGTAAAGAGAAAATATCTTTTTTTTCTCTCTTTAATTGAACAAAACTGCTTTTTCAGGGTGTGTTTCTGCATGCTCTGTAATCCAGGTAAGAAAATCACAGAAGGTTGAATCAGTTCATCTGGACACAACGGTTATTGGGAGAAACGTTTCATCATCATCGAAGTGACCCCCTCAGTCTCAGCTGACTGCAGGTGTCCCCACCCTTATAAAAAATACAGTGACTGCAGGTGTCCCCACCCTTATAAACAATACAGTGACTGCAGGTGTCCCCACCCTTATAAACAATACAGTGACTGCAGGTGTCCCCACCCTTATAAACAATACAGTGACTGCAGGTGTCCCCACCCTTATAAACAATACAGTGACTGCAGGTGTCCCCATCCTTATAAACAATACAGTGACTGCAGGTGTCCCCACCCTTATAAACAATACAGTGACTGCAGGTGTCCCCACCCTTATAAACAATACAGTGACTGCAGGTGTCCCCACCCTTATAAACAATACAGTGACTGCAGGTACCCCACCCTTATAAACAATACAGTGACTGCAGGTACCCCACCCTTATAAAAAATACAGTGACTGCAGGTGTCCCCACCCTTATAAACAATACAGTGACTGCAGGTGTCCCACCTTTATAAACAATACAGTGACTGCAGGTGTCCCCACCCTTATAAACAATACAGTGACTGCAGGTGTCCCCATCCTTATAAACAATACAGTGACTGCAGGTGTCCCCACCCTTATAAACAATACAGTGACTGTAGGTGTCCCCATCCTTATAAACAATACAGTGACTGCAGGTGTCCCCACCCTTATAAACAATACAGTGACTGCAGGTGTCCCCACCCTTATAAACAATACAGTGACTGCAGGTGTCCCCACCCTTATAAACAATACAGTGGCTGCAGGTACCCCCACCCTTATAAACAATACAGTGGCATGTCGACCGAAACCAGCGAGCAGTTTCATATGCAGATATGGGTGTGACCATTAACTAGAGTTACAAAGGTCATGTGTACTAGTCATAGAGGCTTGGGGAATAGTTGCAGTCACAGCATTGTAAGATGGTGACAGATCTACTCTTAGACCCCACTCCTCGGTTCAGGGATGGTCATCCCCTCTTCACATTAGATGGCCTCTTTGACTCCCCGTTCAAACCAGTGCTCCTCCCTATCAAGGATGTGCACATTCTCATCCCTGAAAGAGGAGGAGGATGTGCATCCATCTACTGGCGTTTAGATGGGTGTAGAATGCAGAGTCCTGGTCTAACGTGTTAGTACAGTATATTGCTCTATTTGTGCCGGGCGCCAAATAGCCTGTCCCCATCTTACAATGCTGGGATTGCAACTATTCCCCAATCCTCTGCGAATAGTGCACATGGCCATTGAGAGTCAAGTTAATGATCACAGTAATTTGCATATGAAACCGATCATTGGTTTTGGTCGTTATGGCATTGTATTGTTTATAAGGGTGGGATACCTGCAGTCAGTTGAGACTGAAGAGGTCACACTTGGATGATGATGAAACGATAAACGTTCAATAAACGTTCAATAAACGCTCTCAATAAACGTCGTGTCCAGATGAACTGATTCAACTTCCTTTGACGCTTTTTCAGGGCTTTTTTTTTTTTTTTTTGGTGTGTGTTACTCGACAGTGGAAATCGTCTGGTAGGTTTACTGGTGTATTCTGGGATGGCGAGAATGAAATTGGAAGCTTTTATAGAAGCGATGAGGAAGCAGAGCCCCTCAGTTGAACCTCCAATACCTTCCTCTTCATCAGGGCTAACTAGCTAGCTCATGTTACCTATGCAGGTATTTTTTTTTAAATCTGAATTTAAAGGTCTGTGAAGCTCGGCTATTTCACTCAAAATAATGAATAAATAAAATGTGTGTCAGTAACGCAGGGTGTTAGTCGTAGGTTGTATGTAGATATTTATTTAGTGTTAACACTTATTTATTTTTCCTTTTTCCATCATTTAAAAATAAACTCCAGTTCCGGTTCCAGAAGAGAGATCCTAGTGTGCGGTGATGAGTTTGTCTCTGACTATTCAGATGTAATGTCCTGATACTTATAAGAGAAAGTTTACCATCAACTTTCAGCCTTCATGTTGTAACCTGGCCTAGTTGTGCTAATGTGTTGTTTGTAGCTTTAGCTTGTGTTCAGCTTTCAGTTTGTTGTGTTATTAAGACTAAGAGGTTGTGTTGTTGAGAATCGGTACAAACCTAAGCAGACCAAGAAGCCTGATACCGGTAGACCATCTTGATACTACTGGTAAACCACCCTGATACTGGTGGATCGTCTTGATACTGAGGGTAAACCACCCTGATGCTGGTAGACCATCTTGATACTGGTGGTAAACCACCCTGATGCTTGTAGACTGTCTTGATACTGAGGGTAAACCACCCTGATGCTGGTAGACCGTCTTGATACTGGTGGTAAACCACCCTGATGCTTGTAGACTGTCTTGATACTGGTGGTAAACCACCCTGATACTGGTAGACTGTCTTGATACTGAGGGTAAACCACCCTGATGCTGGTAGACTGTCTTGATACTGGTGGTAAACCACCCTGATGCTGGTGGATCGTCTTGATACTGAGGGTAAACCACCCTGATGCTGGTAGACCATCTTGATACTGGTGGTAAACCACCCTGATGCTTGTAGACTGTCTTGATACTGAGGGTAAACCACCCTGATGCTGGTAGACTGTCTTGATACTGAGGGTAAACCACCCTGATACTGGTGGATCGTCTTGATACTGAGGGTAAACCACCCTGATGCTGGTAGACCATCTTGATACTGGTGGTAAACCACCCTGATGCTTGTAGACTGTCTTGATACTGAGGGTAAACCACCCTGATGCTGGTAGACCGTCTTGATACTGGTGGTAAACCACCCCGATGCTGGTAGACCGTCTTGATACTGGTGGTAAACCACCCTGATACTGGTAGACTGTCTTGATACTGAGGGTAAACCACCCTGATACTGGTAGACTGTCTTGATACTGAGGGTAAACCACCCTGATGCTGGTAGACCGTCTTGATACTGGTGGTAAACCACCCTGATGCTGGTAGACCGTCTTGATACTGGTGGTAAACCACCCTGATACTGGTAGACTGTCTTGATACTGAGGGTAAACCACCCTGATGCTGGTAGACTGTCTTGATACTGGTGGTAAACCACCCTGATGCTGGTAGACCGTCTTGATACTGGTGGTAAACCACCCTGATGCTGGTAGACTGTCTTGATACTGGTGGTAAACCACCCTGATGCTGGTAGACCATCTTGATACTGGTGGTAAACCACCCTGATGCTTGTAGACTGTCTTGATACTGAGGGTAAACCACCCTGATGCTGGTAGACCGTCTTGATACTGGTGGTAAACCACCCCGATGCTGGTAGACCGTCTTGATACTGGTGGTAAACCACCCTGATACTGGTAGACTGTCTTGATACTGAGGGTAAACCACCCTGATACTGGTAGACTGTCTTGATACTGGTGGTAAACCGCCCCGATACTGGTAGACTGTCTTGATACTGGTGGTAAACCACCCCGATACTGGTAGACTGTCTTGATACTGGTGGTAAACCACCCCGATGCTGGTAGACTGTCTTGATACTGGTGGTAAACCACCCCGATGCTGGTAGACTGTCTTGATACTGGTGCTGGTAGACCGTCTTGATACTGGTGGTAAACCACCCCGATGCTGGTAGACCGTCTTGATACTGGTGGTAAACCACCCCGATGCTGGTAGACCGTCTTGATACTGGTGGTAAACCACCCTGATGCTGGTAGACTGTCTTGATACTGGTGGTAAACCACCCTGATACTGGTAGACTGTCTTGATACTGGTGGTAAACCACCCCGATACTGGTAGACTGTCTTGATACTGGTGGTAAACCACCCCGATACTGGTAGACTGTCTTGATACAGGTAAATGTTGGAAAGTTAGAGTCTAGTGGCCACACTGTGAGGACACCGTGCTCCTAAAGACAACTTATCTCAGCTTATCATTTTATACCAGATAAAATTGAATCTAATCAAATCGTTGATTAAAAACTTCAATCACTAACTGTACAAGAAACATCATGTAATGGGGTTGGTTGCCGTGGTGATTGAGTGAGGAACTTTAAAACTGGAGTGAGAGTGAGAGATGGACAGACAGACAGACAGACAGAGAGAGAGAGAGAGAGACAGAGGGACAGAGATGAACCATGAAGAGAAGAGGTAACAGGGATGAGTGTAATTTGAGATGTAAGCTGAATAGTGTTAAAGTAGGACACAAACACGCACACACATTCCCTCTAACACACACACACACACACACACACACACACACACACACACACACACACACACGGGGGCACTGTGTGTGTGTGTGTGTGTGTGTGTGTGTGTGTGTGTGTGTGTGTATGTTGTTTGATGGACATCTTTCCTTAGAAGCATGTCTATGGGAATGGTAATGCTGTGTGTGTAATGCTGTGTGTGCACGTAAACAGACCATACACACTAACCACACGCACACGCACGCACACACACACACACACACACACACACACACACACACACACACACACACACACACAGCCCACCATGACTGTCTTGTGGTCTCCTCCGGTCCTGTGTTTAAATTTAGGCCCAGTGGGGCGAGACAGCACAGTTATATTGGTACACACACACACACACACACACACACACACCCCTCGTCTTGGACTCCATATAGCAGATATAATGCAAATATCCTGTTGGGCAAAGTAAATCTGAAGTGATGCTTCTGTTTCCATTTCCTCAAACAAGCTGCAGATGAGTAACCTTAAATCAGTCTCACGTTTCACTGATGATGAGGAGCCACTCTTCCTCCACCACGAACGCCGTTATTGATGCACAAGAGCAACGCTTTGTTCTGTGCGAGCGATGTGGCGAGTTTTGTGACAGCTTGCCATGTTCTGAGGCATTTTGTGCAGGTTTGTGTGCAGCTGCTGCTGCTGCTGCTGCTGCTGCTGCTGCTGCTGCTGCTGCTGCCAGGGTGGAGCAGCGGAGGACTGGTGTGCTGCTCGGCTCCCAGTTAGTGAGGCGGCTCCTGGTGCTCGTTCAACACTTTCCTGCTAGCGAAACAGCACCCACCCAGGTGAAAGGTGTGTGAGTGTTGATGGACGGTGAGCACAGAGCCGTTCATGGCCTTTTTCCACTGCATGGTACTGGCTCAACTCGGCTCCACTCTAGTCGACTCTACTCGCTTTACTTTTTGGGATTTGGTTTTCCACTGCAGGTAGTACCCACTCACGACGAAGCCCCGCTGGTCATTTGTGGACGTGTTGACTAGTCTTTTTTTTTTTTTTTTTTTTTGAGATTTTATTTATATTTAAATAATTTTACAAAAACGTACATGTATTTATATTTTATTTATTTATTGCAGTATTTTCATGTCACGTTTCGGTTTCGGCTCAGCTCACTTGGAACCTCGGCGGAGGCGGTACCAAAAAAAGTACCTGGCACCAGGTACCATCCCTAACTTCTGCCCAATGGAAAACCCGAAAGAAGAAAGTAGAGTAGAGTAGAGTAGAGTCGGGCCGGTACCATGCAGCGGAAGAGGGGCGTCAGACTGTGATGCCGATGCAACTGCACATGTTGACGTAAGAATGAAATGCTGTGACAAATGTTGAGGCTCCTACACTGACAGTAGGCCAGACCTGTTATATGGGATGCCTGTGTGTGTGTGTGTGTGTATGGGTGTGGTGAGAGTGTCTTGCTGATAAGCAGCTTGGAGAGCTAACTACCGCCGCTTGGGAGAGAGAGATGACTGGCGCACACACACACACACACACACACACACACACACACACACACACACACACACACACACACGCAGCCAAATAAAGCCGATATTTACTGTGAGTCCAAAGTCTAAGTCCAGCCAACTGTGCTGTGAAAGAATGCTGGAGTTTGCTGGAGAGGGAGGGAGAGAAAATGTAAGGCAAACTTGAGAGGAGGTCAAAGGAGAAGAGGTGATATGAGAGAAGATACAGGGGACACACACACACACACACACACACACACACACACACACACACACACACACACACGCACGCGGTTTGGGATGTTTGTGGTTTTGGTCTGCTCGTTATCTTTTTTCTTCATATATGTGAGAGGTTGGAAGTAACGGAGGAGGATGTTTAAGGAGAAGAGGAGGAGTGGAGTAGCAGTCAAGAGTGCGAAAGGAGAGGAGGAGTAAAGTAACAGTGAAGAGTGAGAAAGGAGAGGAGGAGTAAAGTAGCATTGAAGAGTGAGAAAGGAGAGGAGGAATAAAGTAGCAATGAAGAGTGAGAAAGGAGAGGAGGAGTAAAGTAGAAGTGAAGAGTGAGAAAGGAGAGGAGGAATAAAGTAGCAGTGAAGAGTGAGAAAGGAGAGGAGGAGTAAAGTAGCAGTGAAGAGTGAGAAAGGAGAGGAGGAGTAAAGTAGCACTGAAGAGTGAGAAAGGAGAGGAGGAATAAAGTAGCAGTGAAGTGTAAGAAAGGAGAGGAGGAGTAAAGCAGCAGTGAAGAGTGAGAAAGGAGAGGAGTAAAGTAGCAGTGAAGAGTGAGAAAGGAGAGGTAGAGTAAAGTAGCAGTGAAGAGTGAGAAAGGAGAGGAGGAATAAAGTAGCAGTGAAGAGTGAGAAAGGAGAGGAGGAATAAAGTAGCAGTGAAGTGTAAGAAAGGAGAGGAGGAGTAAAGCAGCAGTGAAGAGTGAGAAAGGAGAGGAGGAGTAAAGTAGCAGTGAAGAGTGAGAAAGGAGAGGTAGAGTAAAGTAGCAGTGAAGAGTGAGAAAGGAGAGGAGGAATAAAGTAGCAGTGAAGAGTGAGAAAGGAGAGGAGGAGCAGAGGGGGGAGGAGAGGAGTGTGGGGGGCAGGAAGAGACGCAGCCTCTCATCAGGAGAGGAGGGTTCGATGTGGAGGAAGTGGAGGAACAATGGCCTCTCTCTCTGTCTTTTCTCTCCCTCTCTGTCTGACTGACTCTCCATCTCTTCATGTCAGTCTCTCCCACCCCATTCCTTCTTGTCTCCTACTTAATCCTCCTCCGTCTCTCGTCCTCCCTGTCTGTTGCTCCCTCGTTCTCCGTCGTTTCTCAGAAGTGGACGTGTTTGGTGGGACCGGGGCGTCTGTGGCGTGCCGGTACTGACCGCTGCAGTCACACTGAGGCGTTTCCTGTTGTTCCCTGCTGGCGGCTCCTCCAGCAGCACATGCTCCGTACATGTGGAGGGAACTATGCATGAGGAGCTAGCATGTGGGCAGCACAGCCTGTCCTGCTAGTACACACTTTACTGTTAGTACACTCTACTGCTAGTACACTCTACTGCTAGTACACTTTCCTGCTAGTACACTTTACTGTTAGTACACTTTACTGCTAGTACACTTTACTGCTAGTACACTTTCCTGTTAGTACACTTTACTGTTAGTACACTTTACTGTTAGTACACTTTCCTGTTAGTACACTTTACTGTTAGTACACTTTACTGCTAGTACACTTTACTTCTAGTACACTTTCCTGTTGGTACACTGTACTGTTAGTACACTTTACTGTTAGTACACTTTCCTGTTAGTACACTTTACTGTTAGTACACTTTACTGGTAGTACACTTTACTTCTAGTACACTTTCCTGTTGGTACACTGTACTGCTAGTACACTTTCCTGTTAGTACACTTCCCTGCTAGTACACTTTCCTGTTAGTACACTTTCCTGCTAGTACACTTTACTGCTAGTACACTTTCCTGCTAGTACACTTCCCTGCTAGTACACTTTCCTGCTAGTACACTTTACTGCTAGTACACTTTCCTGCAGTGTGTGTGGCACATGAGGCTGCTCTGGCTGCTGTACTTTATGCTGCAGGACTTTCACTCAGAGTCCGAGTTACATTTCTGCTCCTCTCTCATCCGTTTGGTCATTTTATCCCTTTCTTAGGAGTCTTCTTAATTAATGAGAGTTGGAAAAGAAACTGTTTTTTGGTTACCAGTAGGGACAATGTTTATCTTTTTTTTCCCTTCTCAAGTGGGTGGTGGCAGTAATCACTCCCTCCCCCCCTTACCACCGTCAGATGGGATGTTCCATCCTCCCCTATTGACAGTGTGAAGTGGTGCGATCCACCCGCCAGTTAGCAAAGTACTGTGAAAGTTTGCTGGCCGGCAGCTAGAAGCAGGCATGGGTTAACACACACACACATGCATGCACACGCACACACACGCACGTGCACGCACTCACACACACACACATGCATGCACACACACACACGCGCGTGCACGCACTCTCACACACACATGCATGCACACGTGCACACACACACATGCACACACACGCACACACACATGCACACGCACACGTGCATGCACACACACACACACGCACGCGCACACACATGCACACACACACACACACATGCACGCACACACACAGAGAAAGAAACAGCAGGCAGAGAGAGCAATGAAAGTGGAAAGTGGAGACTGAAGGGAGAGTTGCAGGAGTATAGTCCAAAGTTTCTCTCTCTCTCTGTCTGTCTGTCTCTCTGTCATCACACACGTCCTGCCACCTGACTCTTCTCATCTCTGTCTCTCTCCTGCTGCTGCGTGTCACTTGCTGTCTATCTTTCTGTTTCACAGGCTCTGGCCTGTTGTGTCTTCTCTCTCTCGCTGTCTCTCTCTCTTCCTCTGTCGCTCGCTCTCTGTCTGTCTCTCTGTCTGTCTCTCTCTCTCTCTCTGTCTCTGTCTCTCTCTGTCTCTGTCTCTCTCTGTCTCTGTCTCTCTTTGTCTCTGTCTCTCTTTGTCTCTGTCTCTCTCTGTCTCTGTCTCTCTTTGTCTCTGTCTCTCTGTCTGTCTATCTCTCTCTGTCTCTGTCTCTATCTCCTTCTTCCTTCCCTGTCCTCTTCTCTTGCTGACCAAACACTTCAGTCAGTTGGCTGTTGCTCAACTCTGCTGCTCAGGATTAGAGAGAGGGAGAGAGAGAGACTGATGGAGAGGGAGACCGAAAGAGAGACAAGAGTATGTATTACCATATTTAATGGCTTCCACACCAACACATGCGGATGAAGAAACTACAGCAGTCAGTCCAGCTGTTAGGTGCTGCTTCGACATGTCTCTAGGAATAAATGATTATTACTCTAGGTAAAGAATGTCTTCATTTTATTTATAATTGTTATAAATGATGGTGATGATGATAATAATTAAGATATTGAGTATATTTCCGTGGTGCCTTGAATTATCTCTCCAGCTCAAACCATTAGGAAGTCAAAGGTCAGAGCCACAACAGTAGACAAAAGGAAGACAATAATCTTACACTTCATAGAATAGAAAAGCAAAAGCACAGACAGTCCAGGCTAATCTGCAGCATGCAGACAGACAGGTTAGATTGTCAGACAGATGAGAGGAGTCGACGTTTCGGGTCACCAGTGATACACTGCCTCCTCCCGCACCTGTGACCGCTTGTGCAATGCATTCTGGGTAAAAATGGTGTGTAACAGAGAAGATGGATGGAGCAGGAGGAGGGTGAGGAAGAAAACCGGCCATTGGCTGGTGCAGCTAATGCTATTAGCATCCTGGGAGAAGGAGATGCTAATGCTATTAGCATCCTGGGAGAGGGAGATGCTCGGCAACAAGCTGCAGCTTGTCGGCCATTTTAGCAACTCGTAGTACCATTTACAAAACCGTGTGAAATATTTGCCCTTTAAACATCTAATGTATTTAGTCCAAACCAGCGGTCACTTGGTTAAACAATCAAATTCTCTTGAATAAATGGTTATGTCTGAGGCAAATAATATATTTTTTGGAGGATTAGATGGGATTTCTTTATTCTTGGGAGCTTGCAGCTGGTGTTGGCGGGAGCCATGATAAGTAGCCTGCTTGTATTGAAACGTATTGAGTCTGGCAGGACAGCAACCTGTGAATGGATGGAAAAGACCCAGCTTCCTTCTAATCTCTCCATTAATCCCACTGTTAGCCAGGCTGTAATCTGGACCAATGCTATGGTGCACACAGCATCTGAAGCATACACACACACACACACACACACACACAAACGCACACACACACACACACACACACACACACACACACAAGCGCAGTAACACAATGCAAGTAGACACAAACTAGAATGAATGTAGTCACACACACACATATACCCACTGAGTGAAGGTATGTTACTCCAGCCCGACCCCCCCCACACACACACGCATGCATGCATGCATGCACGGATGCACGCTTACACACACACCCACACACACACACACACACACACGCACCGAGTGTCCCTCCCTCTGTTGAAAAGGTACCATTGTTTGTTCTGCAAACACAGGACACACCTCATTGTCACGGCAACCATGGCTTCAACATGCCCCCAGACCTTTTTGTGTTTCTCACACACACACACACACACACACACGCAAGCAAAGACCCACTTTTACCTGAGCATCTCCCCATCGGCATGTGTGTGTGTGTGTGTGTGTGTGTGTGTGTGTGTGTGTGTGTGTGTGTGTGTGTGTGTGTGTGTGTGTTGGGGGATGGGAGAGGGATTACACTATGGGAGTGGTCTGCTTTTAGGAGACGGAGAGAGAAAAGGGAGTTGGGAGAAAGGTGGGGGAGGAGACGGTAATGTTGCTTCTCTGCTCTCCGCTCCTCACGTCTCCTCCCAGCTCCTCGCGTCTCCTCCTCCGCCGTGTGACTTGGTCATGGAAGCCTTCCATCAGTACACCTCACAGAGAATCAGAGGCAGAAATACCCCGACTCAGAAGCTGACGGTTCTCATTTAGATGTAGCACCGTGAGTTTAAACCCTGAAAGCCTGTCAGTGCTGAACCAAGAAGAGCCTGGCAGAGACACAACACTAAGTATCTTCTAACAGGTTGTGTGCTGGGCACATGACGTGGTATCAGAGTTGGTTTTCTCCTCCCTGCCTCAGGATGCACTAAGACCTTCAACCCAGTGAATACACTTTGGTACTGATAAGAGCCATGACATATTCTCTCTCTCCCTCTCTTTCTCCCCCTCTCTGTCTCTCTCTCTCCCCCTCTCTGTCTCTCTCTCTCCCCCTCTCTGTCCCCCCCCCTCTCTCTTTCTCCATCCCCCCCTCCCCTCACCCTCTTGGTCTCTCTCTCTCTCTCTCTCTCTCTCTCTCTCTCTCTCTCTCTCTCTCTCTCTCTCTCTCTCCCCCTCTCTGTCTCTCTCTCTCTTTCTCCACCCCCCCCCCCTCTTGGTCTCTCTCTCTTTCTCCATCCCCCCTCTCCCTCTTGGTCTCTCTCTCTCTCCCCCCCCCCCTCCCGTCTCTCTCTCCCTCTCTGTCTCCGTCTCAGATTTTAGTTTTATTTCTGCCTTGGTTTCAGCAATAGAAGCTGAAAAACAAAATAAGCTTAAAGGAGAGGAGAGTAGAGTTCTACTGTGTGTGTGTGTGTGTGTGTGTGTGTGTGTGTGTGTGTGGGGCACATGGCTGTGTTTCTTAGTTTTTTTGTTTGTTTTTTTTAACCCACATCCAGCTTCCCACCCACAGACACAGCCAATTGTGTCTGTAGGGATGCCCGACCAAGCTGGAGGTAACACGGGGATTCGAACCACCGATCCCCGTGTTGGTAGGTAACGGAATAGACCGCCACGCCACCCGGACGCCCTGTGTTTCTTAGTTTTTATGACATCGTCTCCTGTGATGCCAGTTGCTTTGACAGTTTTTTCTCCATTTCCCCCAGATCTCCGGAGTCTTTGCACTTGGGTGTTTCTATCTGAAACCCGTTTTATTGTTGCTATGCTGCGAGTCTGTCCGTGTTTTATGGCTTGCGGAAATCGAAGGCCCTACATGTTTCCTGGGAAAGTCCAATCAGACAATAACCATTAAAATGGGTAACCAATGAAGTGGTTAAGTAGATTCTCATGAATCACACATTGAACACACGAGAGATAGAAAGCATCAAAAAGGACATTTGTTTGAATGTACATCTTCAGATTGTAGCTTTGGAATGAGAAGTGTCTGTTTGTCTGGTGGAGAGACAGGACGGTCTGCTGTCAGTACATCAGGTCTCCAAACTAACCGATCTGAGAACAGCCTCCCCCCATTCCCCACTGGTTTACTGTGTTCACTTCCACATATGGTGTGGGCTATCAGATCCGACCTTTGTCCATAGTTGCTCTTCAACATGTCAGATGCTGATGAAGCTGGCAGGAGATGGTCCTCACCTACTGCTAATACACCGTTAGCTTTAAGCCAGGGGCGGTGCCTGGGTTTTTTGCTTTTATTGTAGAAAACGTCTCCTACAATATATGACACTAAGACAAGAAAAGAAAACTTTTGGGCATAAAAACAAAATGACGATAAAAAAAAAAAACTTATCAGAAGGGTTCAAATTCTTAAAAAAACAAACAAAACAAAACCTTGGAGCATGCTTTGATGATTTTATTTGATTTTAATACACTTTAATGATCCCCGTGGGGAAATTCTGCTCTGCATTTAACTCATCGTAGCTGTGTAGCTAGCAGCAGTGGGCAGCTGCCGTGCAGCACCCGGGGACCAACTCCAGTTCATCTTGCCATGCCTCAGTCAGGGGTACAGACAGGAGTATTAACCCTAACATGCATGTCTTTTTGATGGTGGGGAAAACCAGAGTACCCGGAGAAAACCCCCCACAGACAGGGGGAGAACATGCAGACTCCACACAGAGGATGACCTGGGATGACCCCAAGGTTGGACAACCCCGGGGTTCGAACCAGGGTTCAAGGGGGTTAGAACCCGGCTAACTGAATGAGCACATTTCTTATTGTTTATAATGTGGATGGACTCGAAACACTTCCTAAATTCAAGTCTGAAGGGTTCAAACGATGGAGAGACCTGGAGACTTGGTCTGATGTGGTGTCTCCCGATAACATTAACAAATGGACCGTCTGATGAACTTTCTGCTGTTTGTCTTCATAGTATACTATTATACTGTTATAGTACATAGCATACTGCAGTATACTATTACGTCCTCAGCTTCCAGCTTAACTGAATGATTGGTTTGAATATCAAAATAGTCCTCAATGTTTTCCAGAGTCCTGATGTGTACTGACATTCATAAAATACAGGTTCACTAGTTTCTTCTTCATTTTTACGGAATTCACATTTGTTATCGATATCCACATATCTAGGGATTAATTTGTTGGTGGGATGAATATGATGGACAATTTTATAATGTAATTCTTTTAATTTGTTGGATAACACATTTGTATGGGAGAAGCCATGTTGTTCCCAGTGAATATTAGAGGAATGGTACTTCCACACAAACATCCATGTGGACTAATTCTGCTTTTACTGTAAAAAGAATTACTTATATGTTTATTAGTGCATATTTATTCCATTAACAAAGAAGGTGGGTTCCGGTTCGTGTAACTCTTCATCAGATAGGAGCAGCATATTTATTGCCATCTGATGTTCGTTATAAGTGACAGGAAAGACTTGAGATCTGAGAAACTCCTCAGAGCTGAGAGTTTGAGCTTCATCATTTTGTAAATCTGCAAGAAAAGTTATCATCTCATCTCATTCATCATCAGTCGCTTCTCCAAGGTCGGGTCGCGGTGGCAGCAAGCTAAGTAGGGCGCTCCAGACGTCCCTCTCCGCAGCAACACGCTCGAGCTCCTCCTGGGGGATCCCAAGGTGTTCCCAGGCCAGATTGGACATGTAGTCCCTCCAGCGAGTTCTGGGTCTACCCCAGAGTCTCTTCCCAGTTGGCCATGCCCGGTAAACCTCCAAAGGAAGGCGCCCAGGAGGCATCCTAATCAGATGTCCTTTTGATGTGAAGGAGCAGCAGCTCTACCCCGAGCTCCCTGTGGATGTCCGAGCTCCTCACCCTATCTCTAAGGCTGAGCCCAGACACCCTACGGAGGACACTTGTTTCAGCTGCTTGTATCCGCGATCTCACCCTTTCGGTCACTACCCAAAGCTCATGGCCATAGGTGAGGGTTGGAACGAAGATTGACTGGTGAACTGAGAGAAGAAAAAAAAAAGTTAAAAAGAAGAAAAGTTATATTCCTGTCAATCCAACATTGCAAATATAGTGACTTGGTATTCTTCCTGGTTATGTACTCATTGTTCCATGTAATAGTTTTGTAGGGAGAGAAACTGGATAAAACACAATTTTGCTGCTGGAAGAACTTGTTGATTACGTTTAGATAACTTTTGTTTCATCATAATTACATATTAATATAAATTGCAGACCTCCCATTTTTCTAAAACATTCTGCGAGATGAAGTACCAAAAGGATTCTGGAGCCTTCATATGTTCTTTTATCAGTTTTATCTTGAAGGTCTACTTCACAAGTCTGCATGTATCCCTCACCTCTCTGGCCTGCAAAAATCTCTTTTTTTAAGTGACGGGATTTATTTTTCCAAATAAAATTAACGAAAGTGTTATTTTTTTGCTTGCAGAGAGTTTGTTGGATAAAAGAGGTAAACAAATGTAGCAAGCACAAGTCTCTGAAGCCACTGATTGAATATAGTTTTTGTATTTCAGGCTTAAAATTATTCTCTTGTTGTTCATTAAGATTTTTAGAAACATGGATTCGAATGTATTTAGTATTTTTTTTAACCGATATATGCCACATTAAAGTTTCCTCAGTGTTGTACAGCCTTGAGGCTTGACATTAGAAACATGGAGTGTGAAGCGTGATGCCGCAGAGAAGGAATGGACTTTGTTGACTGTTTTCTTAATATGTATTCTTTGAAAGGAGGACTATTTCATCAGCTTACTGAGTTATTCTGATCTCTCTCTCAAAAATCCTTAAACCTTGAAAATGATGGCAATGTAAAATATGCATTGAAAGCCATTCAACAGCTATAAGGAAGATAAATGGAGATGTGGGCAGCCTTGGCTCCATGATGTGCCAACTGAAAAGCGTTTGGTGGTGTTTGGACCTAGCATGATGCTAGCATGACGACGCTAGTGTGATGCTACCATGACATAGCTACTGACATCTCTACAGGCTATTCTAACATGGAACGTAAGGGTTTTACCGAAGCCAGACGTTGGAAGTGACCTAAATAGGAACCAATGCTCCACTGTGTTAAATGCCTTATAGAAATCCAGAGATAAAAGTAAAGCATCTGATTCTACATATTCAGAGTAACCTGTTAGATCAAGAATAAGCCTGATAAGTCAGTTAGTCATGAAGCCATTTGAGTTTCACTTAAGTCTTGCCTTAAGCATCTGGTAAAGACTAGTGAGAGTATTTTATAGTCTACATTTAGTATGTTATTGGTCTCCTGTTATCTTTCAGAAGATGGTCTTTGGTTATTGTACTCTGCTTCATAGTCAGGGGTGCGCATAACTTTTTTGGTCTGGTTCTCAAGGGAGCACCTGGAGATGTTGCTTGGTACTCGGTCTTAACGCGGTACTGTTATTCTACAAGCTGTCATCATCACTACCCTCTTGACTGCTCTCCTCGCTGTTTTCCTCTCTTTCAAACATGGCAGATGAAGATGTAGGCCTTCTTCTTTCTCCCTGATTGAGTCTGTGATTAGCTGTTTGCATCCATAAGTCAACAGCTGGCTTTGGGTCAAAAGTCTCTGTTGTCATCTTAGACAAGTGGATGTGCATCAGGGATGAGCGGTTAGAGTCTGACAGGCGGGATCTGTACATGCTTTTTATTATATTGCGATTTGAAAATCCCCCCTCACATGCTGCACTGCTCAAGGGCAGTGTAAGGGACAACAGAAGGACTTTATGAATGTTGGAGTAACTATCTGGATTACTTATCTTCACTGTGTTGACCAAGTCATACACAGAGGAGGCTGCCACACGTTGTCCTGCTTGCTTTAAACACATCCATTCTCTTACAGTACAGTCTCTGTCAACAGACATGCTGGCCTCATATTTTTTGAGGACGTTAGTAAGTGTTGTGTTGCCAAAACTGTGGAGGTCTTGTATTTCTCGAGGCCAAGTTGAAGGATCAAAAATAAAAAATTGATCACATGACTTAAGGCAGGGTTTCTCAACCCAGTCCTCAAGGACCCCCTATCCTGCAGATTTTCATTGTAACCCTGCATAGGTAGCCCTGCTTGTACTTACTCGACCAATCATCTCGCAGCACTTAATTATGCAAGGTGTGCAACGTCTGACAAAATTCATTGCTGATTGGTTGAATAACTACAAACAGGTACCTATTCAGGGTTGCAAAGAAAATATGCAGGATAGGGGGTCCTTGAGGACTGGGTTGAGAAACACTGACTTAAGGTATTCATATCTGCTTTCAAACTCGTGAATTAGACCTCAATACATCAGCCTTGTCCCTGTCAGCATCAGCATTTGAAACGGTCTCTTTCCTGTACTTGCCTTCTCTGTCCAGCAATAGTGTCAGTTGTCCAGCAGCTACCATGAGCTCATCTGTGCATTCACCAATAGTCAGTTTATCTTGCTGGAGCCTGAGGGAGGTGAACTGTAACATGTTTCCAGTGTCCAGCATGTTGGCTAGGAAACACTGAAAACGCTGTGTGCAGATATGTCTTAGATTACCGTCATCACTTGTAGCCACTTGAATTTGAATGGCAGGTAACAGCCTCCATATTTTTAACAGTCTCTCTTGCCTTCATGCAGACCATCTGATGTTGTGAAACTTTCTTAGTTTCACAAAGACAATGCCATTCTCATCACATATCTTCTTTAGTTGTTCTGTTCTTTTTGTGCCCCCTCTCTGTAAATAAAAGCTCAGCAACTTGACAACGAAGCGATTAAATGTCTCACAGTATGGTACCATGCGATCAGCTGACTTTGTGCAGTTCTCAAGGGTGTGGGCAGTACACAGAATATGCATCGCTACCATCTGATGCAGTTTGGGAACAACCCCATTGTAAACTCCACCGTTGACTGCTGCTCCGTCTGTATACACCGAGACCAACTTCGTCTTCCACTGATCCCCTAAACCACAAGTATGGAAGAGCTGCTCCAGTCCAATCACTAAGTCCTGTGCCGCTCGGTTCACACCCAAATTAATTAATCCAAGGAAATCTGAGGTAAACTCTCTGTAACTAGACACAGACACAACATACACAATTTCCTGCTCCACTTGTGTTGTGTCTTCTGATCCATTAAAGAGCATGCCCCAAAATTCAGCTACCTTCAATTTTTCACTCAATTCTAAACTGATTGTGTGATGCTCTGCATGATGCGGGTCCTCCCTTCTCGTGAATGATGCACTCCCAACAAGAACTTCAAGCCTCTTGAAAAGCGCTATATCCTCCTCATATGAACGCGTCGGGCGTGCATGTTTTGCTTTGTGAAAGGCCAACAGAAAAATATGACACGGTGCTTGACGCTGTTCTTCATTCAGTTTGTCCTGCTACGTGTCAGGAGGCCAAGTGGATTTCTGATCCTGGCTGCACCTGTTATCTTTTTTTTTTTTGCACTATGTGCATGTGCTCTTTACTCTTTTCATGCTTTTCAAAAGCTGGATGACTGAAATGTTTTGTCCCTATATAAAAAGTGCTGCTTTTAGCTGCGAGATTGAGATTTTCATGGCGTATTTTGCACCACAGCTCTACAGTTGTCATCTGTTTGGAGCCAGGCTACTTCCTGCAGCCACTTTTCCGCGAATACACGTTTTTTACGTACAGGTTCAGTCTGGCATTTCTTTGGAGGTGGTGCAACACAAAGTAATTACTTTGTGTAGCTTGCTTCTTTGACGTTTTTGATGACTGGACGAAAATCCTAAACCCAGAGAAAAAATGTTAACGTTAAGCTAGTTGTAACGTAAGCTAACTATTTGCTGGAGCTCAAGGTTTAACAGTTAACCTTGCTAACTTGGAAAAAAAACGCATCCACTTAATGAAGCACGAAGACTAAAAGTTGCACGATTAACAACTGATTGTTAAAATGGACTCATTTGTCATAATGACTTTCTTACCAGTGACATATGGAGAAAATCCTGTTGTTTCAGTAATTGTGTCCCAAAAATGTTGTACACAAAAGCGCCTCAGTTATATTCCAAGCACATTTCGAATTCAATGGGAAGATTTTCCATTCCTGGAAATTTTCCTTTTTTTTCAGTTGGTTAACAGCTTCGAGTAGTTCAGATTTTCAGATACGTTTGTCACATTCCAATGTAAACTCATTTGATAGCTGTGGAGTAAATTCTCCGACAGTTTTAATACATTTCTCACGTTCTGTTTGGTAAAAGTTGGAACCATAGAAATCAGAATAGAATTGAAAAGTGTGATTCACCACGTCAGAAGGAACAGAGTTCATAGAGTTGTCCATTTTTAAACATGTAATTTTTAAATATTTTTAAACATGTAATTACTATTTATCTTTTAATTTCTTCTTTTCTAGTGCAACTTGTATTCTTCTCACCCCCCCCCCATGTAGCTGTAGAGAGTTCCTTTGTTTATTGACATATTTAGTTCTTTTATAGTTACAATTTCTTTGATATTGTCATGGTTTTTTTCATGTCTTTACTATGTTTAATGGCTGATTGTCTGATTTTGAATTTTAAGAATTCCCATTTCTTTACACTGCTCCACTCGTTGTGATGCAAAATGTCCCCAGTGGTTGCTCCCGCTGATTTACAAAAGGTTCCATCTTTCAGTAGATTACAATTAGATTTCCAATAGCCACGTGTTTTGTTTGTTATTTCTGGTGGAACAGCAAGGCTGATGACTACCATTTTGTGGTCTGAGAATCGGGCGTAGCTGCGTAATGTTGAAGAGACAAACTGCAGTGTAGGGCAGGATAATAACCACAGGTTGTAAAGAGCCACTAACCTTACTTACTCCATGTGTGTCGTGCTTGGTGAGGATGCACATAGGGCCGTTCCTGGCTGGAGCCTGCAGCAGGACATGACGGAGGTGATGGGCGAGGCTACCGACTCATCCGTAAAGATGACTGTTTTTGCCTTTAGCAATGCTACACGTACTTGGCTGTATCTGCAATATCAACAAAAGAGTGGAAAGCAAAAAAAAACGCCATTCGCATGATAGAAACGTCATCAACACGCCCACGCACTCACTGTGACTCCTCCAGACAATGAACTGCTCTATTCTCACATGGGCTCAGTTGGACATTACATGGACTTCGTATTCGGGAGTTGGGTGGGTGAAGTCCATGTAATGTCCAGTTCAAGTGATTCACACATTTTGTCTTCTCACATACAGCTCCTCCAGGTCACGTCAGGTTTTGTCTGTTGGCTTTTTTTTGGGGGGTTTTTTTGTCCCCTTTTTCTCTCCAATTGTATCCGTCCAATTACCCCACTCTTCCCAGCCGTCCCGGTCGCTGCCCCACCCCCTCTGCCGATCTGGGGAGGGCTGCAGGCTACCACATGTCTCCTCCCATACATGTGGAGTCACCAGCCACTTCTTTTCACCTGACAGTGAGGAGTTTCACCAGGGGGACGTAGCACGTGGGAGGATCACACTATTCTCCTCAGTTCCCCTGACTGACCAGAAGAGGCGCTAGTGCAGCAACCAGGACACATACCCACATCTGGCTTCCCACCCACAGACACGACCAATTGTGTCTGTAGGGATGCTCGGCCAAGCCAGAGGTAACACGGGGATTCAAACCGGCGATCCCCGTGTTGGTAGGCAATGGAATAGACCACCACACTACCCGGACACAGACAAACTATATTATTTAACAGTTGCCAGACTGCTTGCCTGCCGTCATGTACAACCACCGTCTTGTGTTAACGCATGTTGGAAAATCACACATTTAATTTTTTTCTTAAGAGGCCACTTTATTAAAGATGGAAGTATGTACAATCTACTTTGATTCACATGTACACTGTCAAGCTAAAGCTTTGTTAACATGGAGGGCCTGATTTCCAACTAAAGGTCAAAGGTTAGCTGGGAGGATGAGCCCCTGAGCTCAGGTAAGATCTGTAGTTTGAATATATTTTGACACCCAGCTCTATCTGTCTACCAAGCCTACTCCACTCTCCCACCCACTTGCCTTTCTGACTGCTTACTAGAAATTAAATCCTGGTTTTCATACCACTTCTCAGACTTAATAGTGATAAAACTGAGGTCCTCTTAGTAGGCACTAAATCTACTTTGGCCAAAACTGATAGTTTCTATAGTTCTATAGTTCCTCCCTCGCCTCAGGTTAAGAGTCTGGGTGTCATCTTGGACAGCACATTATCTTTTGAAGCCCACATCAACAATGTTACTCGGTCTCCATACTTCCACCTACGCAATATTAATCATCTTCACCCGTCACCTACACCTAACAGCACCGCCATACTCACTCGCACCCTGGTTACATCCTGTACTGACTACTGCAATTCTGTCCTCTTTGGTCTTCCCCTCAAGTGTCTTCATAAACTTCACCTGGTCCAGAATTCAGCTGCCCGTATCAGTACCAGAACTCCTTCCATAGATCACATCACTCCTGTTCTTCAGCAACTCCACTGGCTCCCCATTAAATACCGTACTGACTTCAAGATCCTGCTCCTCACCTGTAAGGCCTTAATAACCCAGCTCCTTCATATCTTTCTGAACTCCTTCATATCCACACACCCTCCCACACTCTCACATCCTCTTCTGCTCTCCAACTCACTACACCATCGGCCCGCTGGACTACCCCGGGGTCTAGAGCCTTCAGTCATTCTGCCCCCCACCTTGACTACCATGGGGTCTAGAGCCTTCAGTCATTCTGCCCCCTGCCTATGGAGCTCTCTCCCACAAGACATTCACGACACCGACTCTCTTTCAACCTTCACATCCCATCTCAAAACGCAGCTTTTCAGACTGGCATATTCAGTCTGATCCACGCTGCACTGAGTTGTGTGCAAAAGATGATTTTATACTCATCTGTTGTGTTAACTTTTTATAGTCTACCTGCTGTGTTTTGACTTTATGCTGTCTGATACAGGGCTGCTGGTTTTTACTGTCTTCTGTAAGGTGTCTTGAGTGCTCTGATAGGTGCCCACAAATAAAATGTATTATTATTATGATTATTACTATTATTATTGTTATTGTAATATTTGGGTTCAGTACCCAACATGTCATGATAAGCCCTCAGTAAGATTTTAATTTTAATACTTAACTTGAAATAAGTGAGTTTTCTTGTGCCGAGCAGATGAAGGATGAAGGTTTATTTGTCAGTAGTACAGGCAGGAGTCGTCTGCATGGCTGCTACCAGGTTGGATTCTGCACATCCACTGACTTGTAGGCTGTGGATGTGTTTTACAGAATGGAAATGGCGTCATTAAGGATTTCGTGTGTGCGTGTGTTGTGTGTGTGTGTGTTTAATTTTGAAATGGCTGAGTCTCTCTAAGTTGGCTGGAGACCTGTCTGTTAGCTCTCTGTGTCTGTCTGTCTTTTACTGTTGGACTGCAGGGAAAGGTTGTGTGGAGGGCATCTATAGGTGTGTGTGTGTGTGTGTGTGTGTGTGTATGTGTGTGTCTGCTGACCATTAGTGAGCTTTTAGAAATACAATGAAACATCTGAAAGGAAACACACAAACACCTATGCAGAGAGACAGAGAGCGAGAGAGACAGGGAGAGACAGACAGACAGACAGACAGACAGACAGACAGACAGAGAGAGAGACGACCTGGTAGGAGCTGCTGAGTCTTTTCGTTTGGTTGAAATCCCCCCGACACACACACACACACACACACACACACACACACACACACACACAGAAGCACAATTTACTTATTTTGATCCTTTCATCTTCTTCAGTCGCTGCTTTTCTTTTCCCTCTCTGCTCATCGTTCTCTCCATCTTCCACCTCATTTTAACTTCCTCGTCCTCACGTCTTCTTCTGTGTCACTTCATCCCCCTCTTCTCTCCTTTCTTCTCTCCTCCTCTTTGCTTCCTCCCCTCGTTTCCTCTCTGATGGAGGTGTGGTACCGGGATGACAGACAGAACCAGATGGAGGTTTCTGTTGTTGAAGTGAGCTGAACTCTTGGTTGTGTAACTGTGTAGGACCGTTAGCGCAGCACATGCTAACAGATTAGCTGCTTAGCATAAACCTGCCCGCCCTCCTGTGGCACTCATCTTTCTTTTAATGGTAAATATGGAAAAAAAACTGAAATTTATTTTGTTGAGATTTGTTGTAACTGAAATTAGTTAAATTCATCAAGGTTTATTCTGATCAATAATCATGATCACATCATCCAGAAAAATAAAAATCAGGATTTTTCTGGGTTGTTATTGTGGTCATTATTATTATTATTATCATTATCATCATCATCATCATCATCATCATTATTATTGGTTCTTGGCATGATCTCTTAAAGTTCCGTTGTTGGATTCCTTACAGATGAGACCAGGTTTTGGCCCAATCCCAACCCCCCACTTGGCCCTACCCCTCCGTTTTGTGTGCGGCTGCGTAGGGTAGGGTGTCCCGTTTCTTTTGGGGCTCGTGGGGTAGTGGTCATCTAGCCCATCAAATGGCCTTCCAAACGGAGCCTTTTCAGCTGCAGACTGCAAACGGAGTGGTATGAGAAAATTCCCAGAATGCTTTGCAAACTGAGGCAGTGTAACGTGGAACAAGGCAACCGGTGCAGGGAAAGAAGCCCATAAATATCTATATCTTCATGAATAATCATCCAAAACTTTAAAAATCTGTTGGATTGTCCTAGTTGAATGAGATGTAAAGGGATATGTAATTGGATCATTACAAAAGCATTTCAGAAAAAAATCACCATTCACTATGTGAATAGAGCTTTGTGTAAATGACGATTTGTGAGTGACAGCACAGTCCCGTGTGTGAAACTTGAAAAATTATCATGCAGCAAATTTTCTGCACCTACCCGCTCATCTGTTATCATGGCAGACATTTCTGTGGGCAGGACTACGCTGAAATAGACGATGTTTAAACATGCTGCCTGGGCATCTGGGTAGTGTAGCAGTCTATTCCGTTGCCTACCAATACGGGGATCGGCGGTTCGAATCCCCGTGTCAACTCTGGCTTGGTCGGGCGTCCCTACAAACACAATTGGCCGTGTCTGCAGGTGGGAGGCCGGATGTGGGTATGTGTCCTGGTCACTGCACTAGCGCCTCCTCTGGACAGTCGGGGCGCCTGTTCAGGGGGGGGGGGGAACTGGGGGGAATGGTACGATCCTTCCACACGCTACGCCCTCCTGGTGAAACTCCTCACTGTCAGGTGAAAAGAAGCAGCTGGTGACTCCACATGTATGGGAGGAGGCATGTGGTAGTCTGCAGCCCTCCCCCGGATCAGCAGAGGGGGTGGAGCAGCGACCGGGACGGCTTGGAAGAGTGGGGTAATTGGCAATTAGCTGGATACAATTGGGGAGAAAAAGGGGGAGAAATCTCCCCCCCCCCCAAAGAAAACGTGCTTCCTGGCTATTGTCAATAGATTAATCTGTCTCATTCTCTCCTGTAGATTTGGTCAGATTTGTCAATATAGTTGATATGGTAGCAAGCAACAGGCTCTAATATAAAATGTGTAGTACTATGAAGTTATAACCATGTCCTGAGCAAACCAGGCAACTCATAAAATTCTGAGCAGCAGACATAATGATGATGCTGATGACATAATGAGTGGTGTCCCATTTCCCAGGTAAAAATGTCCAACCCTACTCCTTGTAGCTCCGTTCTGAAGGGCCGTTACACGGGGGATTGGGGGGTGGGGGGTTGGGCCTTTGATTAGAGATGCTTCCCGTCAGTTCAGACTCTAAAAGTGATGACTGTTCTTAACATGTATTGAAAATGTGTCCCTCTGTCAAACTGTTGGCCAGCAGACGAGGTGAAGATGCTCAGTAGGCCATATTAGACCATCAACTTAGAGATTAGTAACTGAGATGAGAGAGAGAGAGAGAGAGAGCACCTTTCATTCATCCAGTGCTCCTGAGGAAATGGCTGTAACCCAGCAGAGCCCTACTTCCTGCTTCCTCCCTAGACGGGAAGGGAAGGATGCAGTGATGTTGTTTCAGCCTCGCTTCACGACGATAAGAACAGAGGCCTTCTGAGAGATTCTGGATGTTTATGTGTGCTCGAGAAAGTGTGTGTGTTTAAAAATCCTTTGCGTGTGTTCAATTGGGAGATTTTTAGCGTTTGTTTTTATGTCTTTGAGAGAAGGCAAGAAAAAATGAAGACAGGATGATCATCGACAAAATCTTGGGTTTAGTGTGAGTTTGTGTTGTGTGTGTGTAAGAGTGTGTTGCTAATGCTGGCCCTATAGGAGAGGATAATTGGGCCTAGGGTTGGGCGATATGACGGTATATACCGTGTGACAATAGAAATATGTTCACCGGATGTCCGGGTAGTGTCATGGTCTATTCTGTTGCCCACCAACACGAGGCTCACTGGATCGAATCCCCATGTTACCTCCAGCTTGGTCGGGCGTCCCTACAGACACAATTGGCTCTATCTGCAGGTGGGAAGCCAGATGTGGGTATGTGTCCTGGTCGTTGCACTAGCGCCTCCTCTGGTCAGTCGGGGCACCTGTTCAGGGGGGAGGGGGAACTGGGGGGAATAACATGATCCTCCCACGCGCTACGTCCCCCAGGTGAAACTCCTCACTGTCAGGTGAAAAGAAGCGGGTGGCGACTCCACATGTATGGGAGGAGGCATGTGGTAGTCTGCAGCCCTCCCCGGATCAGCAGAGGGGGTGGAGCAGAGACCGGGACGGCTGGGAAGAGTGGGGTAATTGACCGGATACAATTGGGGAGAAAAGGGAGAAAATATCCAAAAACAAAAAAAAAGAAAGAAATTTGTTCCCCGGTAGAGATTTGGCAATGCTGTTTCAACCGCGGGAGCTGGTTCATGTGATTTGGGCGGCACCGCACACCCCATACCTGTTGTTGGTGGTAATGCACCATAACCTTGTTTGCCAACTGCCATAGAAGAAGAGGTGAGAGCGACAATAACCATACAGACTAGGAGCAGCTTCCTCTGGGTGTAATGTGTGGCACAACATTCTGTCAGCAGCCTTGTCCTGTTCTAACAGCTTCAGACAATCTGCCACCTTTTTCTTGTGGCCACTGCCTGGATCTGGTGTCAGGGGCTCATAAGTATTCATGTCGCTAAGTGACGCCATGACGTTCTCATGACAGTCTGTCTGGTTTAATAAACCGTGCATCAGCCTTTGGCCGCTGGAAGGATGGTGACGTTATCGTCCTTACCGAGAGTCGTGAAAACATTCCTCTCGTCTCTACTGATGTTGGATGGCGGCACCTTCGCATTGCTGCGGCAGGCTGAAACTTCCGTCCGCAGTTGCTCCACTTCCGGGTCTGCGACGTTGTTTGGATGGGTCGCTGATTCCGTGGCTGTGATCAGCTCCATTAGCGGGATTTCCCTCGGCGTGACAGCAAAATCAGCCCCTTAGCAAGGATGTCTTTCTCCACCTGGGTGAGTTGTCTGTCGGGCAGATTCTTCTTCACCCACTTGTCCACATCGCCGGCATGTGTCTGGCGTCCGTCTTTCTGTCTGCTGCTGAGGGTTCTGTCCGTTGTCTGCCGACGTGTCTGGCGTGCGGCAAGTAGCTCGAGCTTCTTTTGCTGCCTGGTTTTCGACTTTTCGTGCCGAGCTAGACGATCCTTATCCGTGGACTCAGTCACATGTTGGAAAGTGTTCCTGCATGCGCAATAATCCAGATAAGAAAATCAAAGAAAGTTGAATTTAATCCAGATGTCGTCCACAAATCTGAACCGATGACTAGGTGGTGTCCCTGGATAGGACATCAGAGCCTCTTTTCCACTTCCTCAGTATGCAAGTTGGCCACTATAGGTGAGACTGGGGAACCCATAGCACACCCATGCCTCTGCCTAAAGTACTAGCCCCTGTATTTGAAGTACATGGACTGAAGACAGTTTCAGGAGCCGACACATGAACAGTACATATGGCAATTGAAACTCTAGTTAATGGCCACGCCTATTTGCATATGAAACTGGTTGTTGGTTTGGGTTGTTATGCCACTGTATTGCTTATAAGGGTGGGGACACCTGCAGTCAGTTTTGACTGAAGAGGTCACTTAGATGATGATGAAACGTTTCTGGCAATAAACGTCGTGTCCAGATGAACTGATTCAACCTTCTTTGACACATGTGGGAAAGTGGTTTCATCTAGACGTGACGTGAGTCTCTGTTGGATCTGCTCGTCTTTGGCTTTCAAAGCATCGATTGTAAAATTAGTTTGTCTCACCCGTTCGTTCAACAGCTGGCTCTGTGCCTTCTGGAGGATCTTGTTAGCTCAGTGGCCCTTGACCGAAGGTTTCATTTGCAGGCTCTTAGGCGTAATCCCACTCTGTCTGCATCTGAGGCTGAATCTCAGGTGGTTCCTGTAGTCTGCCATTTTACACGCCGTTAGGCGATCCTTGCCGAAATTAGTCAAAATGTCTTCATGCATGCTCAATAATCCAGGTAGCAACATCACAGAAAGATGAATCAGTTCATCTGGACACAACGTTTTCTGAGAGAAACGTTTCATCACTCATCTAAGAGACCTCTTCAGTCTCACCTGACTGTGATTGCAATCATTCCCCACTCCTCTGTGAATAGTACGCGTTTCTAGTTAACAGACTCTAGTTAATGCTCACGGCAGAGAAAAAAAGGGGGGGAAGCCACAAAAAAAAAAAAGCTGCTGGGATGGGCTGTGGCATCCTTGAGAGCATGATGGGCGGTTTGGATAATGGATGTAAAGGGGTAATGTAAAGGGTTTTTTTTTCTTCCCCCATTTTCCCACCCAATTGTACCCGGCCAATTACCCCACTCTCCTGAGCCGTCCCGGTCGCTTCTTCACCTCCTCTGCTGATCCGGGGAGGGCTGCAGACTACCACATGCCTCCTCCTATACATGTGGAGTCACCAGCCACTTCTTTTCACCTGACAGTGAGGAGTTTCACCAGGGGGACGTAGCGCGTGGGAGGATCACGCTATTCTCCCCAGTTCCCCCCCCCTGAACAGACGCCCCGACCAACCAGAGGAGGCGCTAGTGCAGCGACCAGGACACATACCCACATCCGGCTTCCCACCCGCAGAGGTAACACTGGGATTCGAACCGGTGATCCTCGTGTTGGTAGGCAACAGAATAGACCGCCACACCACCTGGACGCCCCGCCTGTTGAAATCTTAATGATGCTGAGATTAGCAGCAGTGGTGGATATCTTGATATTCCTACTATGTGTGTGTGTGTGGGGGGGGGGGTCATTTTGTCCCAGTGG
>NC_079229.1:37184110-37186610 GCF_029633865.1 Lampris incognitus | reverse complement strand
ACACACACACACACACACACACACACACACACACACACACAGTTTCACGTGGTGAGTAGCCCAGCAGGGTTTGCAGTGCTAACACAGTGCTACACAGTACTACACAGTGCTACACAGTACTACACAGTGCTACACAGTACTACACAGTGCTACACAGTGCTACACAGTGCTAACACAGTGCTAACACAGTACTACACAGTGCTAACACAGTGCTACACAGTACTACACAGTGCTACACAGTGCTAACACAGTGCTACACAGTGCTAACACAGTGCTACAAAGTACTACACAGTGCTAACACAGTGCTAATTACTAACACAGTGCTAACACAGTGCTAACACAGTGCTACACAGTACTACACAGTGCTAACACAGTGCTAATTACTAACACAGTGCTAACACAGTGCTACACAGTACTACACAGTGCTAACACAGTGCTAACACAGTGCTAATTACTAACACAGTGCTAACACAGTGCTACACAGTACTACACAGTACTACACAGTGCTAACACAGAGACACACCCAGCGTTATTGTTGTCACACCAGCCCACTAAGGAGAGGATGAAGTTTTGTTTAACCTAATTTTTTTCTGTATCTCTCTCTCCCTCTCTGTCTCTGTCCCTCTCGCTCTCTCTCTCTCTCTTCCTCCCACACCCTCTCTCCCTCTCTCTGTCTCTCTCCCTGTCTCTCTGTCCCTCTCCCTCTCTCTCTCTCTTCCTCTCACACCCTCTCTCCCTCTCTCTGTCTCTCTCCCTGTCTCTCTGTCCCTCTCCCTCTCTCTGTTCTCCCACTCAGAGGTTAGAGAACCCCTTTTCAAGTTCTGGGGATAAATGTCCTTTCTCTTCCTCCCCGTTTCTGTCTATCTTCCATCCTCTCTCTCTCTCTCCCTCTCTCTCTTTTTGCAACCCCAGGCTATTGGAAACTCCCTGACATGTCTTTAGACCAAGACACCACCTTACACTTCTCATGTTGAAACACAGTGTGGTGTCAAAATGATCATTTGAGTCATTTGTCCTGATACCTGTACCATTACACTTACACACACACACACACACACACACACACACACACCAGCCTCATTCTCTGACACACACAGAATCCACATATTTCTGGACAGTTGTGTTGTATGTATGTGTGAGCCAGCTGTTGTGTGTGTGTGTGTGTGTGTGTGTGTGTGTGTGTGTGTGTGTGTGTGTGTGTGTGTGTGTGTGTGTGTGCTTGGATTTATGAATGTGTCGCTTGTTGGACAGATAGACAACTGTTAGAGCTTGGGCAGAGCTGTGTAGTGGGATGATGGACGAGTGAGTGGAGGAGAGGAGAGGGAGGTGAGAGGAGAGGAGAAGATAGGGAGGCTAGAGGAGAGGAGAAGAGAAAAGAGGGAGGCTAGAGGAGAGGAGAGGGACGCGAGAGGAGGGGAGAGGGAGGCGAGAGGAGAGAAGAGAAGAGGGAGGCTAGAGGAGAGGAGAGGAGAGGAGAGGGAGGCTAGAGGAGAGGAGAGAAGAGGGCGGCGAGAGGACTGAGAGGTTCACTTCCCAGGCTTCAATCTCATGGAAACCAGAATTTTTTTTTTCTTTTGCTGATGATGAAGGTCTACAACCAACCACGACGTGTCCCGACAAGAAGAACACACACACACACACACACATACAGAGTCACACACACACACACACACACAGAGTCAGACACTGAGGGTTTTGGGTGAACTAGTTCTGCCTGGTCTTCGTCTGACTGCATGCTGCTACAGAGGACTTTGATACCCTGTGTTTGTTTTAAAGTCGTCGACAAGCCTCAGTAGACTTTACACAGCAGGGACACAGAGAGCACACCTGAGTGTGACTTACACCGCTAAGAACTCATGGTACGGGCGTCCGGGGTGGCGTAGCGCTCTATTCTGTTGCCTACCAACACGGGGATCGTGGGTTCGAATCCCCGTGTTCCCCCCCGGCTTGGTTGGGCGTCCCTACAGACACAATTGGCGTGTCTGCGGGTGGGACACTGGCTGTGGGTATGTCTCCTGGTCGTTGCACTAGCGCCTCCTCTGGTCGGTTGGGGGCTGCTGTTTGGGGGGGGAGGGGGAACTGGGGGGGAATAGCATGATCCTCCCACGCGCTTACGTCCCCCTGGTGAAACTCCTCACTGTCAGGTGAAAAGAAGTGGCTGGTGACTCCACATGTATGGGAGGAGGCATGTGGTAGTCTGCAGCCCTCCCCGGATCAGCAGAGGGGGTGGAGCAGAGAACGGGGACGGCTCAGAAGAGTGGGGTAATTGGCTAGATACAATTGGGGAGAAAAAGGGGGAACCCCCCCCCCCCAAAAAAAAGAATCCCAGATGTAAATATGTTTCCATTACTGTGTATGTGTGTGTTATGATTTTGAAATGGAGCTCTATTCACTGTTTCCTCAGATTGGTATTTAGATGTGGCCTGGTTAGCATCTGGCGGTTGTCCTCACTCTCTACACACACACACACACACAGACACACACACACACAGACACACAC
>NC_079229.1:37109332-37178910 GCF_029633865.1 Lampris incognitus | reverse complement strand
GAAAATTATATATAATGATATAACAATATTGAAATTGCATCCCAATATAATACCACTGAAAGACAATAAACAATAATTTTAGATTATTGCCCAGCCCTAGCTGAACACCTCCTCTCCTCTTCTTCTCTCCTCTCCTTCTTGGCTGACTCCTAATTAGTGGTACCAGCGTCTAATCTCTTAATCTGTTGCTGTCCACGTCCTCCCCCTTTTCTCTGCTCATCCTTCCATCCATCCTTCCATGAGCTATCTGTGCTCTTCCCACTGTTTCTTTCTGTTAAAATCTTGTCTCACCCCTGTTCTTCATCCCACCCCTCCTCCTCCTCCATCGTAGTGTGAGATGATCCTCTTTGTGTCTAAGTCTCGTGTCCTCCTTGGTGCTCATCAGGACCTCTGCCATCTTTAGTTCCTCCTAAGCCTCAGAGTTCACTCGGGGTGCCACTTTATGCGCTGCTGTCGCCACGGTGATGCAGGCATCAGGAGGCGAGCTCAGGTCAGCCAATCAGGGCAGAGTTTACTCCTGACAAACCTCACCTCCGTTTGCACTCGTCCGCAAAAAAAAAAAAAGATCGTGCATTGTGCAGGATCTGTTTTCTTTAATTTTCAGGAGTCTGCCCGTGTGCCTTCATGTGACTCCAGAAAATGTAAATGATAAACAAATTAGAAGTGTAAATATGAATATCAGTATTTAAAGGTACAATCCGTGATTCAAATGTAAGCCAAAGGGTCGTGCTGCAGCCAAATTACAACAGAACAGGAAGCTGCTGTCACTCCAGATTGATTGACAGGTGTCTTAATACAAGGACTAACAGTAAACAACAACTAAGTGTGAGTTTCTAATGTGTTCTGATGCTGTAAAAGGTTTGTTCACATCACTAGTGGCTGTAAAGACTGGCGTAAAACACCCCATATGTTCCATTACCGTGTGATGAGAAAGACACCACATGATTACTTTACATCTCGAACTTCATTTTTTTATGGAAATATAACTCATTTGATTTGGCCGAATAAATCAAGGCTTGGGCTTTTCACCCTAATGAACCTTTTGATGTGTTACATAATTTAAAAAAAATTATTATTATTTGGACCCCCCATTTTCTCCCAGTTGTACTTGGCCAATCAACTCTGTGCACAACTGTAGTCCACTGACTTCCGGTTTCTACTGCAGCGGTCGTACCGGTTTCCTGTTTGTTGGCGTGTGCTGTTGACAATGGCATATTTTTCGCGATGCCTGCAAGTTACCTCCACGATGATGAGGATGCGTGTCCTCATCCTCATCATTGTGGATGTAACTTGATATGTACAACTTGAAACTTCTCACCCGTGTGCTGGGAGGTGCAGGTGAAAGTGTGTGGACAGTTGTGTGCATGTGGTTGACATTTATCCATGGTAAATCTTGCAGGCATCGCGAAAAATACACCATTGTCAACAGCGCACGCCAACACACAGGAAACTGGTATGACCGCTGCAGTAGAAACCGGAAGTCAGAGGACTACAGTTATGCACAGAGCCAGTTACCCCACTCTTCCGAGCCGTCCCGGTCTCTGCTCCACCCCCTCTGCTGATCCAGGGAGGGCTGCAGACCAACACGTGCCTCCTCCGATACATGTGGAGTCGCCAGCCGCTTCTTTTCACCTGACCGTGAGGAGTTTCACCAGGGGGACGTAGCACGTAGGAGGATCACGCTAGTCCCCCCAGTTCCCCTTCCCCCCGAACAGGCGCCCCGACCGACCAGAGGAGGCGCTAGTGCAGCGACCAGGACACATACCCACATCCGGCTTCCCACCCGCAGACACGGCCAGGAAGAGCGTGTACTTGTGGACTCGGCAGACCAGGAAGAGCGTGTATGTGTGGACTAGGTAGACCAGGAAGAGTGTGTATGTGTGGACTAGGTGGAACAGGAAGAGCGTGTATGTGTGGACTAGGTGGACCAGGAAGAGTGTATGTGTGGACTAGGTAGACCAGGAAGAGTGTGTATGTGTGGACTAGGTGGACCTGGAAGAGCGTGTACATGTGGACTAAGTAGACCAGGAAGAGCGCTGGGCAGTGACTGAGTTCAGATGGAGGTGTTTCCGCCACAGTATGAGCGGGTTTGAGGGGTGCCGTTCACGCCCACATGGTGTCAGCATGCAGGTCTTGTAGAACCACCGCCTGGAAGCCGGTACAGCAGACAGTCTGTCTCAGGAGGGAGGGCTCAGCAGACCGTGTGTTCGAATTGAATTTGTATGTTTACACACCGCCTGTAATCTGGCTGTGTTGATTGTATCACTGTGTGAATGGCCAGACACACACACACAGACGCACACGCACACGCACACAATGAAAACCTCCTGTTTGGCTGCATGGGTTCAGATGAGCGAGCAGTATATTTGCATGTTCATTTTTATTATTAATTTGTTGTGCATATTTATTGTGTGTTTGATGTTTGACATTTGACATGCATCTTTTGTCTGCACATGAGTTTGTGTGTACCAGCGTAACAGTGTGTGTGTGTGTGTGTGTGTGTGTGTGTGTGTGTGTATATATGTTTTCTGTGGGTATTTGTCTGTGTGTGTTACTGACGTCTTGTCTCTCTGTGTTCTCCCCCTGCAGTGTGAACAGTGGTTGCAGACACACACACACACACAGCACGGTGGGACGGCACATCGCAAAGCCCCGCCCCCAAAGCCACGCCCCTTCCCCTCCCAGCATCGAGCCTGGCCGTGCGTGCGAGCGTTCGTTTAGGCGGCTGACAGGACGGGTAAATATGCTCCACCGACCTACCGGCTGACACTCTGCCTGCCCCCCGCTAGCCATCTCTCCATCTGTCCATCCATCCATCCATCCATCCGTCAGTTTTTCTGTCCACTGTCGTACTTTCTTACTTTTCTCTTTCTCCCATTCTCTCTCTCTCTCTCCCCTCTCTCTCTCTCTCTCCCTCTCTCTGTCTCTTGCTCTCTCTCTCTCTCTCTCTCCCCTCTCTCTCTCTCCCTCTCTCTGTCTCTTGCTCTCTCTCTCTCACTCTCTCTGTCACTCTCTCTGTCTCTTGCTCTCTCTTGTTGTCTCTCTCTCACTTTCTCTCTCTCTCTCGCTCTCTGTCTCTCTTGCTGTCTCTCTCTCACTGTCTCTCTTGCTGTCTCTCGTGCTCTCTCTCGCTCTCTCTTGCGCTCTCTCCCTTGCTCTCTTGCTCTGTCTCTCTCGCCGTCTCTTTCTTGTTCTCTTTCTCAATTCAATTGTCTCTCTCAAGCTCTCTCTCTCTCTCTCTCTCTCTCAAGCTCTCTCTCTCTCTCTCTCTCTCTCTCTCTCTCTCTCTCTCTCTCTCTCTCTCTCTCTCGGTCACTTTCTGTCTCTCTCTCTCGCTCAGTTGCCAGTCTGTCTGTTTTCGCTGCCTATCTCTATCGTCTCATCTTTTCCTGTCTCAATCTCTCCCCATCCTTCTCCTTTTCTCTCCCTCTTCTATCTCTGCTCTTTCTCTTTTCCTCTCTCTGTTTCTTGCTCTTCCCCTAGCTCTCTCGCTCCTTCTCTGTCTCTCTCTGTCCCTTCTTCTCACTTCTTCTCTCTGACCTGTAAAAGTTGCCTTGCGCTTCGAATGCATCGCGCTCCGCCCCCAGATAAGCCAGTCTTCATCTTTCCATCATTCTCATTCGTTCCGCATGGTTGCCCCCTCCATACCACGCTTTTTCCACTCATCTGCAATCATTTCCTTTCGTTCTTCAGCATCCTTCCATCTTACACCCGCTTTAGGGTCTCCTAATCATGAACAAGCAGTCAAGCAGCCTACTTCATACACTGCATGTACTGCTCCTGGCCAGCAGTGCATCTCTGGTCATGTGATCAAACCAAGGCCCAAGTAGCCGTCTCAGGGCCCCGCCCTCCTGTGTCATCCCCATCCAGACCTTTGAGTCACGAACCCATTTCCTGTTTCCTCCCATTGGTCTGATCTCAGATCAGCCTCATGGTTGTGTGCATGGCACGTTACCTTGGCAACCCTCTCTTCCTTCATTTTGTCTTTCTGTTTCATTTTTTTCTTTTCTTAGGTTTAGGTTTGGTCGCTTTGGTTACAGCAGTTAAACACTTATTCACACACACACACACACACACACACACAGTCGGAGATGTGAACATATAATACAGCATCTGCCTCTCATAAATGAGATTAAACATAAGTTTTAACTTATAGATCAAAATAATCACAACTAAATGAAGAGCACAAGGGACAGTGAAGGGTTTACATAATGTGTGTGTGTGAGAGGGAGAGAGAGAATTGGAGAGAGAGTGAGTAAAGGAATCTTCTAATTGGCTGAGAGCTCTAAGATATTTTCCGTTGACAGATAGTTCAGTCCCCCCTCCTCCCGTTACATCTCCCTCTCTGTCTCTGTCTCTGTCTCTGTCTCTCTCTCTCTCTCTCTCTCTCTCTCTCTCTCTCTCTCTGTCTCTCTCTCTGTCTGTCTCTGTCTCTGTCTCTCTCTCTGTCTGCCTCTGTCTCTGTCTCACACACACACACACACATGCTGGTCAATCTATAACCAGATGGAGCTCAGTCTTTGTCATGCACACACACACACACACACACACACACACACACACACAGGAAAGAACCTGTCACTCTGATTGAACCCAACACACATTAACCCACAACTAGTTCTAACTAGTAAGCCTCTCTCCGTCTCTGTCTGTCTCTCTCTCTGTCTCCCTGTCTCTGTCTCTCTCTCTCTCTCTGTGTCTCTGTAGACATAGAATATCCTGGATAGTTTGACCTTTGCAAGCTTGAGGTTTATGAACAAGACAGCGAGGGTGAGAACTGGAGAGAGAGATTTGGGTTAAGTTGGAGGAAAGCGCTTGACATAAAAAGAAGAAATAAAAACTGATGAGAAAGAAAGACAGAGATGGTGAGCCAGCTGACCTGCTGCACATGTCCTGGGATGTGTGGGTGGGTGTGTGGTGTAGTTTACTATGTAACGAGTCAGGACACCAAACTCTGAGAGGAGCAGGACAGGAGTGGAGGAGGGGTTCTGACAGACGAGTGTGAGGTTGAGGGAGGAGGCTCATCCTCTCTCGAACTGAGGGAATGCTCATCAATCTCTCTCTCTCTCGCTCTCGCTCTCGCTCTCTCTCTCTCTCTCTCTCACACACACACACAGAGGGAAGGAGCAAAGTGTTCTCTTGTGACTCGTCAGTGAGTGTGTTTCCTGTTGTGATTGTGAGAGAGAGAGAGAGAGAGAGAGAGAGAGAGAGAGAGCGATGGAAGAGAAGAAGAGATGGAGAGCTTCAGTGTTGTCTGGATCAGTCTCATTTTTAACCAGCTTGATTACCTTTAGATGACGTCATCACTACATTCCTTACATTAAGCCTACATATGTGCAGGGTCAGTTGTGTGTGTATTGTATGGTGAGAGTTAGCCTCGTTAGCTTAATGTGCTATCATCACTTCTTTCCATCAGTCCTATCATGCTGTCCTGCTTCACTGGCTTAGCCTCACATGCACATATTCTGTACTGTTCGCTCATATTCGGTCTTTAAAATAACTTAAATTGGGGCATCTGGGTGGCGTGGTGGTCTATTCCATTGCCTACAAACACGGGGATCGCCGGTTTGAGTCCCTGTGTTACCTGCAGCTTGGTCAGGCGTCCCTACGGACACAATTGGCCATGTCTGCAGGTGAGAAGCCGGATGTGGGTATGTCCTGGTCGCTGCACTAATGCCTCCTCTGGTCGATTGGTCGGGGCGCCTATTTGGGGGGCAGGGGACTGGGGGGACTAGCGTGATCCTCCCACGTGCTACGTCCCCCTGGTCAAACTCCTCACTGTCAGGTGAAAAGAAGTGGCTGGTGACTCCAGATGTATCAGAGGAGGCATGTGGTAGTCTGAAGCCCTCCCCAGATCAGCAGAGGGGGTGGAGCAGAGACCGGGACGGCTCGGAAGAGTGGGGTAATTGGCCGGGTACAATTGGGGAGAAAAGGGGGGAACCCCCCCCCCCAACAAAAAAATAAAATAAATTAAGCCTTTCTGTGGCTTTTCACATGAGCATCTCCACATACATGTAAATTTAACGAGAAGACACCTGGGCAGATGATGAATTAGCATTGTTCTAGAAAATTCTCTGATGGTGATCATTGTAACTTGCCAGCATCTCAGTTGTCTTTTTCAACACAACTGAAACAAAATGGATGACAAATGACAAAAAAAGTTTGCTGTGAGTGGTTGGTGTGTGTGTGTGTGTGTGTGAGAAAGAGATAGACACAGAGGGGGTGAATGACAGTTAAGGGTGGAGGTAATAAATAGCCAACATATGGTCACTGGATCCTCTCCTCCCCCCTCCCCCCTCCTCTGACCTCGCAGGGCTGGTTAGAAAAGCCTGGAAAGTGGCACAGAGATGGAGTGATTAAGATGGAGAGGTGTAGACGGAGAGAGAGGGAGATGGTGTCATTTGTGGTCTTTGCTTTGTACAACGGGTGTCATATTTGCCACCAGTTTGGCTTTCAGCCTTCTCTTTAGTTCGTCCCAGGTGTCAAGCTGTATGCTGCACCAGGCGGGCTGCCAAGCAGCAGCATGACTGAAACCAGTATGGATGCCATGCATGGCTGCTGAGCAATAGCCTTACTGAAACCAGTATGGATGCCATGAATGGCTGCTGAGCAGCAACCTGACTGAAACCAGTATGGACACCATACAGGGCTGCCGAGCAGCAACCTTACTGAGACCAGTATGGACGTCATGAATGGCTGCTGAACAGCAGCCTGACTGAAACCAGTATGGACGCCATGTAGGGCTGCCGAGCAGCAACCTTACTGAAACCAGTAGGGACGCCATGAAAGGCTGCTGAGACCTAACTGAAGCCAGTAGGGATGCCATGCAGAGCTGCGGAGCAGCAACCTTACTGACACCAGTATGGATGCCATGCAGAGCTGCCAAGCAGAAACCTTACTGAAACCAGTGTAGATGCCGTGCATGGCTGCGGAGCAGCAACCTTACTGAAACCATTATGGACGCCATGCAGGGCTGCCGAGCAGCAACCTTACTGAAACTAGTAGGGACACCATGCAGGGCTGCTGAGCAGCAACCTTACTGAAACCATTATGGACACCATGCAGGGCTGCTGAGCAGCAACCTTACTGAAACCATTATGGACACCATGCAGGGCTGCTGAGCAGCAACCTTACTGAAACCAGTAGGGACACCATGCAGGGCTGCTGAGCAGCAACCTTACTGAAACTAGTAGGGACACCATGCAGGGCTGCTGAGCAGCAACCTTACTGAAACTAGTAGGGACACCATGCAGGGCTGCTGAGCAGCAACCTTACTGAAACCAGTAGGGACGCCATGCATGGATGCTGAGCAGCAACCTTACTGAAACTAGTAGGGACGCCATGCATGGATGCTGAGCAGCAACCTTACTGAAACTAGTAGGGACACCATGCAGGGCTGCTGAGCAGCAACCTTACTGAAACCAGTAGGGACGCCATGCATGGATGCTGAGCAGCAACCTTACTGAAACGAGTAGGGACGCCATGCATGGTTGCTGAGCAGCAACCTTACTGAAACCATTATAGACGCCATGCATGGTTGCTGAGCAGCAACCTTACTGAAACCATTATGGATGCCATGCAGGGCTGCAGAGCAGCAACCTTACTGAAACGAGTAGGGACGCCATGCAGAGCTGCAGAGCAGCAACCTTACTGAAACCAGCAGGGACGCCACGCAGGGCTGCAGAGCAGCAACCTCACTGAAACCAGTAGGGATGCCATGCAGGGCTGCAGAGCAGCAACCTTACTGAAACCAGTAGGGACGCCATGCATGGTTGCTGAGCAGCAACCTTACTGAAACGAGTAGGGACGCCATGCATGGTTGCTGAGCAGCAACCTTACTGAAACCATTATGGACGCCATGCATGGTTGCTGAGCAGCAACCTTACTGAAACCATTATGGATGCCATGCAGGGCTGCAGAGCAGCAACCTTACTGAAACCAGTAGGGACGCCATGCATGGCTGCAGAGCAGCAACCTTACTGAAACCAGTAGGGACGCCATGCAGGGCTGCAGAGCAGCAACCTTACTGAAACGAGTAGGGACGCCATGCAGGGCTGCAGAGCAGCAACCTTACTGAAACCAGTAGGGACGCCATGCAGGGCTGCAGAGCAGCAACCTTACTGAAACCAGTAGGGACGCCATGCATGGCTGCAGAGCAGCAGTCATATAGTCAGTCATGTCAGACTGTTTGCTGGGTGTTTGCTGCTAACAGTGCTAGCTACATATCGTGCTAACATTATATTGGCGACCACTGGAGTTTTGCCAAACCCCCTTTTTAACATTAGAACAACCATGGCTGCCATTTTGACTGTTTTCCCTGAATTCTCCTAAAACTGCGTATGTTTGCATTAAAATTAGTTTTAGGGGCATCCGGGTGGCGTGGCGGTCTATTCCATTGCCTACCAACACGGGGATCGCCAGATTGAATCCCGGCGTTACCTCCGGCTTGATCAGGCGTCCCTACAGACACAATTGGCCGTGTCTGCGGGTGGGAAGCCGGATGTGGGTATGTGTCCTGGTCTCTGCACTAGCGCCTCCTCAGGTCAGTTGGGGCACCTGTGTGGGGGGAGGGGGGAACTGGGGGTAAAGTTAAGATAAGCTCTACCTAAAACCACCATGAGGGGTCAACATGACCGTCTTGTGATGGTGTGCGTCACGTCAGTATTTATGACGTGTGTTGGTCGCGTCATTTCCTTCGTGAAGTTCATTGCTGTGTCCTAGAAACACACTAGAAACACACTAGCATCCTCCAGTGCAGACAAACAGTCTAAACCTGACTTGTGATTATGTGCAACATGTCTGGTAACAGACGCCATTACAGACGCACCATGGCTCCCACCAAGGCGCTGCAGTATTTACTGGCGTGGACAGCAGCCATATTCAACTATGTAAAAATAGTATTAAAGTTGTTAAAATGTTAATTGTGTTGCTAGTTAGTTTCCTAACAGACACACTAACATATGTAATGCAGTAATATCTCAGGTGGGTATTTATCTTGACACAGTATAGAGTTTAGAACCCGGTCGTCATGGTGACCGCCCATGGTAGTTTCAGGTAGGGGTGAAGTCCCGGTCGTTCAGGTGTTAAGAAACGGATTACGTATTTTAACGCAACATCAAACTGTATTGACATAAACAGTGTTGTCTCATCCTGCATCTTGTTTGAAAATATATCGATATAATGTAAAAAGTCATGGTACCGCCCAGCCCTAACGCCCACCCCACCCTCCATTCATCCATCCATCATTTCCCGGTCTCCTCAACACGAGGATCATGGGGGTACAGCTTCACACACACACACACACACTCCTGCAGCTAGTGTGTGAGTGAAGGAGTGAGTGTGAAGGTGTAAAGTGTGAAGGTGTAAAGTGTGAGGGTGTGAGTGAAAGACTTCCTCCAGTTGGTGGTTCTCTGCTGGACTGGTCTACTAGACTGACCTACTGAACAACCCTGAACATGTTGGGTAGCAGCATCTAGCTGGTGGCCTTCATCCTGATCAGTGATTCTCTGTCCAGGCCTTCATCCTGATGAAGTCCACGTTGTGAACACACATCAGTGATCCTCTGTCCAGGCCTTCATCCTGATGAAGTCCACGTTGTGAACACACATCAGTGATCCTCTGTCCAGGCCTTCATCCTGATGAAGTCCACGTTGTGAACACACATCAGTGATCCTCTGTCCAGGCCTTCATCCTGATGAAGTCCACGTTGTGAACACACATCAGTGATCCTCTGTCCAGGCCTTCATCCTGATGAAGTCCACGTTGTGAACACACATCAGTGATTCTCTGTCCAGGCCTTCATCCTGATGAAGTCCACGCTGTGAACACACATCAGTGATTCTCTGTCCAGGCCTTCATCCTGATGAAGTCCACGTTGTGAACACACATCAGTGATTCTCTGTCCAGGCCTTCATCCTGATGAAGTCCACGTTGTGAACACACATCAGTGATCCTCTGTCCAGGCCTTCATCCTGATGAAGTCCACGTTGTGAACACACATCAGTGATCCTCTGTCCAGGCCTTCATCCTGATGAAGTCCACGTTATGAACACACATCAGTGATTCACCGTCCAGGCCTTCATCCTGATGAAGCCCACGTTGTGAACACACATCAGTGATCCTCTGTCCAGGCCTTCATCCTGATGAAGTCCACGTTGTGAACACACATCAGTGATCCTCTGTCCAGGCCTTCATCCTGATGAAGTCCACGTTGTGAACACACATCAGTGATCCTCTGTCCAGGCCTTCATCCTGATGAAGTCCACGTTGTGAACACACATCAGTGATCCTCTGTCCAGGCCTTCATCCTGATGAAGCCCACGTTGTGAACACACATCAGTGATTCACCGTCCAGGCCTTCATCCTGATGAAGTCCACGTTGTGAACACACATCAGTGATCCTCTGTCCAGGCCTTCATCCTGATGAAGTCCACGTTGTGAACACACATCAGTGATTCACCGTCCAGGCCTTCATCCTGATGAAGCCCACGTTGTGAACACACATAAGTGATTTTCCATCCACGCCTTCATCCTGATGAAGCCCACGTTCTGAACGTGTCTCTGTCTGCCGGTCTTGTATTGCTTTATTTCTTCTTTCTTTCTTTCCGAACAGGAACCAATGGCTGCCTGAAAGGAAGGAAAAACATATTAAAAAAAGACCCTGAAACACAGGGCGTCCGGGTGGCTTGGCGGTCTATTCTGTTGCCTACCCACACGGGGATCATCCATGTGTTACCTCCGGCTTGGTCGGGCGTCCCTACAGACACGATTGGGTGTGTCTGTGGGGGAGAAGCCAGATGTGGGTATGTGTCCTGGTTGCTGCACTAGCGCCTCCTCTGGTCAGTTGGGGCGCCTGTTTGGGGGAGAGGGGGAACTGGGGGGGGATAGCATGATCCTCCTACGTGCTACGTCCCCCTGGTGAAACTCCTCACGGTCAGGTGAGAAGAAGTGGCTGGTGACTCCACATGTATGGAGTCCCTCCCCAGATCAGCAGAGGGGGTAGAGCAGAGACCGGGACGGCTCAGAAGAGTGGGGTAATTGACCAAGTGTGATTGGGCGGAAAAACCCCATCTGAAACACTGCGGCACACTTCATAAAATGGCTGAGTAATATACAGTATTCACTTTGTAGTAAATAAGCTATAACGTGCAAAACCGCATGTGTACCTTTAAAGCGTCTCTGTAGTGTGTTTCTCAACAAACGAACTTTATGAAAATGAGTGTGGACGGAAAACTTTCAGCTGGTTTTCAATGTGGCAAAGCCAGTTTGTCTGGATTAGGGTGGTATTGGCCATGGACAAAACCTGTTATATTTTCCAAACTATCCCGAAGTGAGAGTGTGACTTCCAGTCCCTCTAGCTTACCCGTCAGTGTACATGGTGAATTGCACCATGCCACCAGACGCAAAACCAAATAACCACGTTTTGAGGGGGTAAACCCCCCCCCGGCCTCTCCCCCGCCCACCGCCCCCCGGCCCCGTCTGTCAGCTGTGTGGAGCTGGCCTCTGTAGACAGGTGCTGTGTGTGTGTTACATTCCCACCTGGACGCAGAATGTGTGTTCAGCTGAGGCCGTCAGGTGTGGGGAAGATGCTGAAGTCAGTACACGCTGCCGTGGTCGGTTTGATTTAGGATGTAAAGATGATTTAGGATGTAAAGATGATTTAGGGTGTAGAGATGTAAAAATGATTTAGGATGTGCAGATGATTTAGGATGTAAAGATGATTTAGGATGTAAAGATGATTTAGAATGTAGAGATGATTTAGAATGTAGAGATGATTTAGAATGTAGAGATGATTTTAGGATGTAAAGGTGCAGATGATTTAGGATGTAAAGATGATTTAGGATGTGCAGATGATTTAGGGTGTAGAGATGTAAAAATGATTTAGGATGTGCAGATGATTTAGGATGTAAAGATGATTTAGAATGTAGAGATGATTTTAGGATGTAAAGGTGCAGATGATTTAGGATATATAGATAATTTGGGATGTAAAGATGATTTAGGATGTGCAGATGTACAGATGATTTAGGATGTAAAGATGTCTGCAGATAATGTGAGTTTAAAGGATGATACACACGCTGGAGAGAGAGGAGGGGGAAGGAAGGGGGAGGCGGGAGTCGACGTGTGCTGTATTTGTGTATGTATGTATGAGACAGGATGACAGTGGACGTTGGAGAGAGAGCTGGGCTGCATTAAGAGAAGTATATGAGAGACGGAGAGAGAGAAGGAAGGGATGGAATGAGGGAGCAGCAGTCATTTGTTTGCAGCACTTTGGCAGAGAGAGACAACTTTCCATCTCTCTGTGTCTCACACACACACACACATGCACACACACGCACACATGCACATGCACATGCACACACACACACACGCACACATGCACATGCACATGCACACACACACACACGCACACATGCACATGCACACACACACACACATGCACAAACGATACTCCCCAGCTCTAACATTGACTTTCTCTTTTTTTCTTTCACAAGGATGTGCGAGACTGTTGGTGTGTGTGTGTGTGTGTGTGTGTGTGTGTGCGTGTGTGTGTGTGTGTGCGTGCGTGTGTGTGTCAGGAGAGAGTGTCGTGGCTAGAGTGAGAATGATGGCTGGGAACAGATGTAACATCAGCTACCTCACAGTTCTCTGTCACACACACACACACACGCACACACAGTGATGTGTGTGTGTGTGTGTGTGTGTGTGTGTGTGTGTGTGTGTGTGTGTGTGCTTGGCTGCTCTGCTCTGTAACCTCACACCACCACCAGGCTGATGTTGGTTTTAAATACAGAAGTCAACATCAGATAAATATGGAGATTATGAAAGTATGTAATCCGTTAATGGAATACTGATCTAATATGTATCTCTCTGAACACACACGATGAAGGCAGACTTTAACATTGGATATTTGGATTCATCGTTTCTTCCAGAGCGACTTGCAGCGACAGCTTCAGTAGATTTACCTTCCATTTCGTGGTCACCAACACAAACGCAGACAGCAGTAGTAGGTCAGACAGCATCTCAGTGAGGCTGAAGTCGTCACTACGCAACAGGAAGGAAGAGCGGAGGCTGTTAAACACAGCTGCTTAGAGAATGTGATGTGTGTGTAGAAGATTAGTACATTTGAGGTAAATATACACGTGTGTTGGTGGTTTGTCCTGTAGTGATGCAGTAGTGAATGTTTCTGTAGGTCTGTTGTAGTGCCACTAGGAGGCGCCATGCAGTCTGCTGGAAGAGCGATACGTGACATCACATAGACTCAATGCTGAGAACCTCCACCGGTGTCCCTCTTCAATACAGAAGAGACAAAACACGTAAAGCCCAGACCAGCTTCCTCAGACCACATGGTGGAAGTGACTGGGGAGGCAGCCAGTATGAATCAGACCAGCAGGGTCCTTTAACACACACCTGATGTGATGAGCCGCCATCCCAGTGCTCCCAGTCTTACTGGCCGTGTGCTGAGCCCAGGCGACGTCAGAGCGTTTACACCAGACATCCGGGGGACTTCTCTGATACCTTCACATGGTTTACATGGAGTCCTCCATGATGAGGACATCCTGGTTAAAACTGACTTCTAGGGTGTCCAGGTGGTGTGGCAGTCTATTCCGTTGCCGACCAACACGGGGGTCGGCGGTTCAAATCCCCGTGTTGCCTCCGGCTTGGTCAAGCGTCTCTACAGACACCATTGGCCGTGTGTGCGGGTGGTAAGCCGGAGATGGGAATGTGTCCTGGTCACTGCACTAGCGCCTCCTGTGGTTGGTCAGGCGAGGGGGAACTGGGGGGAATAGCGTGACGCTCCCACGCGCTACGTCCCCTGGTGAAACTCCTCACTGTCAGGTGAAAAGAAGCGGCTGGTGACTCCACATGTATGGGAGGAGGCATGTGGTAGTCTGCAGCCCTCCCTGGATCAGCAGAGGGGGTGGAGCAGCGACTGGGATGGCTCGGAAGAGTGGGGTAGATGGCCGGATACAATTGGGGAGAAAAAGGGGGGGGGACTGACTTCCAGACATGCAGATGTGAATTGTATGAGCTGCTTATCTTATATTGTTCCCTGGGGTCGACAGTTTAAATCATAATCTAACTCCACAAACCGTAGTTTTACCTTGGCTTTCTTTTTCATCGGTCGATCACCTCGTCCCGTACAATGTGTAGTTTGAACCAAGCAATCTGATTGGTCGGAGTTTTGTTGGTTGCCGCAGCAACACTAGCAAGCAGCCTCTCTCTCCACCCCCTTTATATTTAATGTTTTTTCACAATTTTGAATAAAAGTTTTCAGTCAACCCAGGTGACGGTAAGAAAACGTTCTTTGCTGGGATAAATGGGACCTGCATCTCCTCCATCTGTATTTCATGTAATGTAATAATCAATATAATATAATGTAATGTAATGTAATACTGTACCAGTAAGCCCAGTAAATACTGTGGGGGAGTGGACTGTGTTTCTAGAGTGTGGTGTGTTGGTGGAAACCACCCCAGCAGGGGTGGAGGGCTGCGTCCTGCCTGCGTCCTGCCTGCGTCCTGCCTGCGTAGCCGCGTGGTTTGCGGTGGCGGGTCGTCGGCTAGAGGTGAGCGGTGGTCACAGTAGCTGGGGAGTCGCTTTGCTGTTGGCGGGTCCGTGTCTGTTTGGAATGATGGAGAGATGATCCGTCACTTTCATGAAGTGATAGTTTCTGCTTTTTGTCTGATGGCTGTTTCTGTCTGTTGAAAATCGGATAACCACAGTTGTGCAACATCATGTTCCAGTATGACTCTCTTTCATCCTTTTCTCCATCCTTCATGTCCTCCATTCATGTCCTCCCTCTTTTCATCTGACCTCCTTCTTTGAATCTGCCTCTCCGTCCTTCCTTCCTTCATGCGATTGTCTTTTCTTCAAAGCAAACATCATAGACATCTCTATCGAACTACCCCCTTTTAACCCTCTCTCCTTCACTCTTCCTCTCTCCCCATCTCTCCAGTCTCTTCCCCCTCCTCCTCTTCCCCCTCCTCCCCTTCCCTCCTCCCCCCTGCCCTCTGCTTCCAACCATCTGTTGCTGTTTGTTATAGCAGCCTGTAAAAAGTGCTGCTCCAGCACCTTCGCAGCCAATCACAACCCTGCGTGTGTGTGTGTGTGTGTGTGTGTGTGTGTGTGTGTGTGTGTGTGTGTGTGTGTGTTGAGCAGGAGGGATGCTTGGCTAATGAAAAAAACAATCTTGGGCTTAGTTTGAAATGTGTGCGTGTGTGTGTGTGTTTTCAGTGACCCCCATGCATCACTGGTGAGACATGGCAAACTGTAACATGGCTGTAGCAGGTGTAGTCTCTCTCTCTCTCACACACACACACACACACACACACACACACACGTGCACACACACACACACACACACACACACACACGTGCACACACGCGCACACACACGCACACACACAGAGCCAGTTGTCACCAGTCACTCTTGACTGCTTGGGTCAGAGTTTATGGAATCTTCTCCTCTCTTCTGCCTCCTGTTCTCCCCCTCACTTCACTTCTGTTCTCTTCTCACCTCATCTCATCTCTTTTCTCTCTTTTCCTCTCTTCCTTTCATTTTATTTCCTCGTCTTCTCATCCTTTCTACATCTGTTCACCTCACTTTTAAAATGTACCGCCTTTCACTCGGAACGTCACCTTCATTCTCCATCTTGTTTTTCAGGCCTTTGCTTTTCTTGTTTTACTTTTAAGACGTCAACCTTTATGCTTTCTCTTCCGCATCCCCTGCTTTTTTCTTTGCCTTTTTCCATGGAATGTCTCTCTCTCTCTCTCTCTCTCTCTCTCTCTCTCTCTCTCTCTCTCTCTCTCTCTCTCTCTCTCTCTCTCTCTCTCTCTCTCTCTCTCACACACACACACACAGAGTAATGGTGAGGAGGAGGAAGTGGCCAGCTCTTCCTGTGGGGGCTGAGAAACAGGAAACAGTAATTACCTCTGTTCTTTCCTCTTCTATCCTCTCTCAAAACCCACCCCTCTTTCCTCGTGTTCTCCCTCCATCTCATCTCCTCTTTCTCTTCCTTTCTCCTCTCCTCTCCTCAGTCTGGCCTTGTCATGCTTGGAAATCTGACGAATTCACCACATCTCCCATTTTGTATGCCAGCTGAAGACGTCATCTAAACAGCTTCTGCCCCTCTGGTCTGGCTGTGTTCCCATCGTGTTGTCAGTCGAGTCTGAAGCAAACTTTTCTAAAGTTGCAAAAAATCAAATAAAAACGAGTTGCATTTCCATCAGATCTGTTGAAGTGAGTGAAAGCCTGCGCGTAGTTTCCGTGTCCTACGTCAGGTCTCCAGACTTCAAGAATAACAAAGATGAACCAGTTAAGATGAAGAAACAGATGATCAAGTTAGGCTGGACGATGGGATGAAAAAAGTCAAATGTCCCAATATTTTTGACACAATTTTGAAGATATTATACAGATAATTGGAAAGATGATGATCAGCAGCAGCAGTATGGCTTCCTGCCATGAAAGAGCACCACAGATGTGATGTTTGCTTTGAGAATGTTGATGGAGAAGTATAGAGAAGGCCAGAAGGAGGTACACTGTGTCTTTGTAGATTTAGAGAAAGCATACGACAGGGTGCCGAGAGAGGAGGTGTGGTATTGTATGAGGAAGTCGGGAGTAGCAGAGAAGTATGTAAGAGTGGTGCAGGATATATATGAGGGAGGTGTAGCAGTGGTGAGGTGTGTGGTTGGAATGACAGATGGGTTCAAGGTGGAGGTGGGATTACATCAAGGATCGGCTCTGAGCCCTTTCTTGTTTGCAATGGTGATGGACAGGTTGATGGACAAGATCAGGCAGGAGTCTCCATGGACGATGAAGTTTGTGGATGACATTGTGACCCGTAGTGAGAGTAGGGTGCAGGTGGAGCCTGGAGAGGTGGGGGTATGCACTGGAGAGAAGATGACTGAAAGTCGGTAGGAATAAGATGGAAAACCTATGCATGAATGAGAGAGAGGACAGTGGAATGGTCAGGATGCAAGGAGTAGAGGTGGTGAAGGTGTATGAGTTTAAATACTTGGGGTCAACTGTCCAAAGTAACGAGGAGTGCAGAAGAGAGGTGAAGAAGAGAGTGCAGGCAGGGTGGAGTGGGTGGAGAAGAGTGTCAGGAGTGATTTGGGACAGAAGGGTACCAGCAAGAGTTAAAGGGAAGGTTTACAAGATGGTGGTGAGACCAGTTATGTTGTATGGTTTGGAGACAGTGGTACTGATGAAAAGACAGGAGGTGGAGCTGGAGGTGGCAGAGATGAAGATGATAAGATTTTCATTGGGAGTGATGAAGAAGGACAGGATTAGGAACGAGTATATTAGAGGGACAGCTCAGGTTGGACGGTTTGGAGACAAAGCAAGAGAGACAAGATTGAGATGGTTTGGACATGTGTGGAGGAGAGATGCTGGGTATACTGGGAGAAGGATGCTGAATATGGAGCTGCCAGGGAAGAGAAGAAGAGGAAGGCCAAAGAGGGGGTTTATGGATGTGGTGAGGGAGGACATGCAGGTGGCTGGTGTGACAGAGGAAGATACAGAGGACAGGAAGAGATGGATACGGATGATCCGCTGTGGCGCCCCCTAACGGGAGCAGCTGAAAGTAGTAGTAGTAGATACATATAACTATTGGTGCTCTTAAAAAATATTTACACCATGACATTCTTGATAAACACTCATTAGTAATGTGGATATGATGTCCAAACAGATAGAGACAAATAATATAACAGCTAGAACAGTCATGTAAGTTAAGAAAATTAAATTTCCTTACTGTAATGCAGCATTTAAAATCAGGAAAAGACAACACTTGATCTCCTGGATCGCCACCTTGCCGTGGTGGAGAAGCTTGCGTGTGCTAAAGAGCTATGCTGTCCGGAGCTTGGCTCCTGGTAGAGTCACCCAAGGCTGATAGGTCAAGGAGGAGGTTCCAGACGAAGTGCGATCCAACAAAGACCACAACGGCGGAACTGGCAGATGTCGTCTCCAGGTCACAACGGCAGTGAAGGTGGATGAAGGCTGCAACAGAGGGTGGTCACCAATCAACTTGGTTCTCCATGCCATTGGACTGGCCACCCCCTGCCAAAGGACTGTGTGGTGGCTGCAGGAGCATCAGCCCCTCCATGTAAAAAGCTGTCACATGCAGGCGTCCTCCCATTATGTGGCTCCAGGATCAGCCTCCACACCCACCTGAAGACCCAGAGGGACCCAGAGGGAGGACGGTCATACTCGACCCCGAGTGACCGCTGATGGATGGGATGTCACGATATCCAATATCCCAGATGATATTTAGTCTTATATCACGATATCAATATAATATCGATTTAATGCTCGGCCCTATGATCAAGTGATTCAGTTCTGTAAATCGCTGTAGCAATCAGTTGAAAGCTCACCGCCACTGGACCAGCCAAGTGATTCAGTTCTATTCACATTTCCTTTTTCATTTGGCAGATGTGTTTCCGTCACCCGTGTAATGCGTAAACTCAATCAACAAAATCAGAACCATCTCAAGTGAATGCAAAAAAACATTTGTGTTATCAAGGAACTTTTTTTAATTTTGCCATTTCTGTCCAGCTTTTCTAATGCGATATTTCAGTGTGCATAACAATGCTTTGACAGAAACATGGCCTCTCGCCCCTCTCTCTCTCTTTCTCTCTCTCGCTCTCTCTCTCTCTCAGTAAACCATAGTAGTAATACCTGTGGTCCACTAGGCACAGAGCCAGACTTGTGTTGCTGGTTCTCTTACAGAGTCTGAGGTCAATGTAGGTTATTCCTTCACACAATACAGACAGCCACTAAACGTTACCTAGCTTCTCATTAAAGACCGAATTCTAGTCCACGGTGGTGTAGCAGTCTAAGCATCGGCTTTGTGTTGATGCAGTTGCCCACTGGGGACCGGGGTTCGCGCCCCGGTCTCGTCAGATCCGACTATGGCCGGACTCGATGAAGCAGCGATAATTGGCAACGGTGTCTTCGGGAGGGAGGCGGGGTCGGCTTGTGTTCGTCACATGAATGCGTCTCTGTGTGTGTCGGAAAAAGCAGTGGTTCGGCCTGGATTCGCCCTGTCATGAAAGTGGGGAGGCGTCTCCTTCCAGACTGCCGGCCAGAGAGATGCAGTTGGCAAACACATGCAGTATGAGGGTGGTTGTTTGAATTAAAATAGGGATCAATTGGCCACTAAATTGGGAGAAAAAGGGAAAAATCAGAAATAAATTTAAAAAAAAGACTGAATTCTGTTTTCTTTAACGAATGTCCATTGATGTGCCAAGTCTGTCTGAATTTGAGCAAGTAATTGTTGAGAACTGGTGTCAAAGTTAGGGTCCTCCAGATGATCTTTTCTTTATTTTACCTCTCTGTCTCCTATGTAGGCATTGGTGAGGTGGGTGTCTGAGCTCCATTTAGAGTGAATGAGAGTCAGCAGGGCTGTTGTGTCAGAAAAAACCCTGGTTGAACCCGAGTTTCACTTAATGATGTAGTACTATGTGTTGGTAAAGGTCCTCTACCAGCTTATTCTGTCATATCTGCTGGTTTGACACAACACCTTCGCTTCTTCTTCAAACTCAACACTACCTGCCTTCCTCTTCCTCATCTGGCTGCTGTGATGAAGATGAAAACACTGCGCACCCTGTCATTTTTCCTTGCAAAGTCCTATCAGACAACAACCATCTACATCACACACTGCTAGTCTGCTTGGTCTGAATATTCATGGGCTGTTGTCCTAAAAACATCAGGGATAGAAATGATAAAAAAGGACGTTTGTTTGTATGTAATGCTTCCGGATTTCAAGTAATTTAGCTAGCTAGCTAGCTACAAAGTTAATGTGAGTTCATGTGTTTGTAGTTTTTACCATGGAAATGTAAAAGGCATTATTTAAATCTTCTTTTATAATCTGGATTATAGGGGCTTTCTTTGTTTTCTACTACAAGTAGATATTTAATGGTGTGTGTGTTTTCCTGCAGTGATGGAGAACTCTGCGGAGGAGAAACGAGAAGAGGGAGGAGCTAACACTGAAATGAGTGACGAAGAGGCGGAGCTTACAGAGAACACACACAATAACCTCAAAGGTACACACACACAAGCACAAACATGGCAAAATGTTGTCCAGTACCACTATAGAATTCAAATAGGCACATCGATGGAAGTCCACAGCAAGTCCACAGTATGTCCACAGCTCTGTGAAGTTTGAAACTGGATGATATGTTTGGATAATGTACCGTGACAATGCAACTCGTCCAGAACGATTGCCTAAAGCCGTGTCTTTGGTCAGCTCCCACCGACACCGCCAAAAACACAAAAACACAGAGAACAAACAAAACAAAAAAAATCCTAATTAACACAGTCCACTCAGTGCAACACAGTCCAAAAATTCCACTATCAGCCAGGATGACTGTCAGAACCGCCGGTCTGCATGGGCTAGCAGTTGGCTTAGCTTGCCCTGCTTCCGCATCCTGTCAGACCGCCCTCGGTGCTTCCTCTTCGCGTGCAGCTCCAGGCAGGGCCATGGTCCCTGGGCCCACTGGATGCAGCAGACCAGGCTCCTTCAGCCGAACCAACACCAGCGCTCCCAGCTAGACACCTTCGACACGCCTCCCCGCACTCCACAAGACGACACAAACGCAGATGCAGACAACACTGCACAGTCGACGCTAGGCGAGGCTGCCGCCAGACCGCCTTGGTGTTTTCTTTCAGGCACAGCTCCGAGTAGGGCCGTCCACAGGATGCAGCAGACCAAGCTGTCTCAGCCGATCCAACACCAGCTCTCCCAGCCATCAAACAAATAAAAAAAAAAATCGAAGATCAAAATAAAAACCTCACACGATGACACAAACTTGGACGTAGACGTGGACTAAGACACCGCGTACTTGGTACTGGGTGAAGCCGCTGCAAACGTGAGTTCGTGCCGCCATCTTCCCACACCTTTCACACCTTTTCACATTGTATTTCATTTCTGATGCCCCATGTGAGCCAGTGAGCCAAATACCTCATACCCTGCACACCTGTGGACACCTATGGACTCCTGTCCCAGTGACGGTTTCAGCTCAGATGATTTGGACTGCGGTGTTGAGCAGACCAGTCCAGAGGGTTCATGAAAAATGTTAAGCTAAATCAAAGAAACACTGACCAGATACAATGCACTGTGCGTACACACGGTCATGTTTTAAACGCTTTGCTGATTGTATGTCTTCCTCCACAAGTTCAAGAGACGCGTTGTCTCTTTCTTTCCATACAAGCTGTCCACTCTTCTCTATTTCCCTACATAATTGAAAAACAGCACAAACGTCCCACAGTGTATTAGGCTTCTGTCCTGGTCTCCTCACTTTGGGCCCGACCGGAACCAAAAGGTTTGTTTGGTACCCGTGGAGATAAACAGTGTCTCTTCTCTCCTCCACCAGGAGAGAGCAGCGGAGTGGTTGAGGAGGTGAAGGACGGGGAAGAAGATAAGAATCTCCCAAACGGTGAAGGAGTGGAAGACGGAGGAGGACAAGGGGGTGGAGATTTGTCCTCCATCAACGCCATGATGTCAGCGGTGATGTCAGCAGCTGGGACCATCAACGGACGAGGGACGGGGGTTGACTCCGCCTACGCCCCCTCCTCTGGCCCCTCTCCAAGGTAGTTAGATGGTCTACAGTAAGCACGTATCCCATGATTCACTTGCTTTCATGCTGAAGTCAGAGAACTGAACAGTACCACAGTACATACTGATACACATGGTACACAGACAACAGTACCTCTAACAGTACTAACATAGTACCACAGTACATACTGATACACATGGTACACAGACAACAGTACCTCTAACAGTACTAACATAGTACCACAGTACATACTGATACACATGGTACACAGACAACAGTACCTCTAACAGTACTAACATAGTACCACAGTACATACTGATACATGTGACACGCAGACAACAGTACCTCTAAAAGTACTAACATAGTACCACAGTACATACTGATACATGTGGTACACAGACAATAGTATCTCTAACAGTACTAACGTAATACCACAGTACATACTGATACATGTGGTACGCAGACAACAGTACCTCTAAAAGTACTAACATAGTACCACATTACATAATGACATAAATTCCTATGTGTTTTTCACATTTTACATCTTTTACTTTTGTTTCTATGATGCCACCTGACCCCTCCTTGTTCCCTTCTAGCCCCTCCCCCAACAAGACAGTTGCCACGCCCACTAGAGCTCCTGCCAACAGCCGTAATGCACGCCGCAGCCAGGTACATGCACGAACATGCTGAGCAGAGGATTTCTGAGTCATTTTCTGTTTTTTTTATCGAAAACATTTCAGTTGGGTGAAGTTCAGCTCAGTAGAGTTGTTCCCTCTGATTCTATTCTTTCACGTGTTGAGTTCTGTCTCTAAATCTGTGGTTTAGTTTACCTACCTACCCTGTACTTCCTGCTCCTCTGTTCTGCACGTGTATTCTATTATGTTCTATTTCATTTTACTCTATTCTACATGATCATTTTCTCCATTGCTGTCCTCTCCTCTCCTCTCCTCTCCTCTCCTCTCCTCTCCTCTCCTCTCCTCATCCTGGTAGTGCAGACCAGTAGATGGCCTGCAGACAGGCTTGCCTGAAGTTTTCCTCATTTCCCAGCATGCATTTCTGCATTCCACTCTGCATCACCACTTCCTCTGACCGAGGCAGGAAAGGGAAGTGCAGCTTCCCAAGCTGTTTCAAGGGGGTGTGTGTGTGTGTGTGTGTGTGTGTGTGTGTGTGTGTGTGTGTGTGTGTGTGTGTGTGTGTGTGTGTGTGTGTGTGTGTGTTCACACATTAGTAATCACCTGACAAGTAAACAGAAGTACTAAACAGGGTTGAATTTCTTGGGTCTCAAGGTGACCTCAGAGTGACTGCATGTGTACAGCATAAACCAAACCACATTTTACAGTTGGAGTGGTTCTGAGTTTCCTTGACCCGAGAAGGCAGCTAAGTTACCAAAGTTACTTTTTTGCAGTCAATGCATTTCATCTGTGAAAAAATCAAGTGTTGGAGTAATGCTCTGTTAGTTCAGGGCATGCCTCCTTGCATCTCTCTCGCTCTCTCTCTCTCTCTCTCTCTCTTGCTCTGTCTCTCGTTCTCTGTCTCGCTCGCTCTCTCTCTCTATCTCGCTCTCTCTCTCTCGTTGCCTCTCTCACGTACACATACATGCACACATTCACGAACTCTCATTGAAAGCAAACAGGCCTTCCCTGATGTTTTGTATGTGTTTTTGTAGGAAACCAAAGATGACAGCTCTGCATATATCTGTCCCCTGTGTGACAAGAACTGCCTGACACAACACCAGCTTACCATGCACATCAGACAGGTAAACATTACTACTGACCACCTTACCATGCACATCAGACAGGGAAACATTACTACAGACCACTTTACCATGCACATCAGACAGGGAAACATTACTACTGACCACCTTACCATGCACGTCAGACAGGTAAATATTACTACTGACCACCTTGGCATGCACATCAGACAGGTAAATATTACTACTCACCACCTTGGCATGCACATCAGACAGGTAAATATTACTACTGACCACCTTGGCATGCACATCAGACAGGGAAACATTACTACTGACCACCTTACCATGCACATCAGACAGGTAAATATTACTACTCACCACCTTGGCATGCACATCAGACAGGTAAATATTACTACTCACCACCTTGGCATGCACATCAGACAGGGAAACATTACTACTGACCACCTTACCATGCACATCAGACAGGTAAACATTACTACTGACCACCTTACCATGCACATCAGACGGAAATATTATTACTGACCACCTTACCATGCACATCAGACAGGGAAATATTACTACTGACCACCTTACCATGCACATCAGACAGGTAAACATTACTACTGACCACCTTACCATGCACATCAGACAGGGAAATATTATTACTGACCACCTTACCATGCACATCAGACAGGGAAATATTATTACTGACCACCTTACCATGCACATCAGACAGGTAAACATTACTACTGACCACCTTACCATGCACATCAGACAGGGAAATATTACTACTGACCACCTTACCATGCACATCAGACAGGGAAATATTATTACTGACCACCTTACCATGCACATCAGACAGGTAAACACTACTACCGACTAGCTTACCGTGCACATCACACAGGTGAACATTACTACTGACCACCTTACCATGCACATCAGACTGGTAAATATTACTACATACTAGCTTACCATGCACATCAGACAGGTAAACATTACTACCGACTAGCTTACCATGCACATTGAACAGGTAAACATTACTACTGACCACCTTACCATACACATCAGACAGGTAAACATAACTACTGACCACCTTACCATACACATCAGACAGGGAAATATTACTACTGCCTAGCTTACCATGCACATCAGACAGGTAAATATTACTACTGCCTAGCTTACCATGCACATCAGACAGGTAAACATTACTAATGACCACCTTACCATACACATCAGACAGGTAAATATTACTACTGCCTAGCTTACCATGCACATCAGACAGGTAAACATTACTACTGACCACCTTACCATACACATCAGACAGGTAAATATTACTACTGCCTAGCTTACCATGCACATCAGACAGGTAAACATTACTAATGACCACCTTACCATGCACATCAGACTGGTAAATATTACTACTTACTAGCTTACCATGTACATCACACATGTAAACATTACTACCGACTAGCTTATCATGCACATCAGACAGGTAAACATTACTACTGACCACCTTACCATGCACATCAGGCAGGTAAACATTACTACTGACCACCTTACCAGACACATCAGGCAGGTAAATATTACTACTCACCACCTTGGCATGCACATCAGACAGGTAAATATTACTACTCACCACCTTGGCATGCACATCAGACAGGGAAACATTACTACTGACCACCTTACCATACACATCACACAGGTAAACATTACTAATGACCACCTTACCATGCACATCAGACTGGTAAATATTACTACTTACTAGCTTACCATGTACATCACACATGTAAACATTACTACCGACTAGCTTATCATGCACATCAGACAGGTAAACATTACTACTGACCACCTTACCATGCACATCAGGCAGGTAAACATTACTACTGACCACCTTACCAGACACATCAGGCTGGTAAACATTACTACTGACCACCTTACCAGACACATCAGACAGGGAAATATTACTACTGCCTAGCTTACCATGCACATCAGACAGGTAAACAATACTAATGACCACCTTACCATGCACATCAGACAGGTAAACATTACTACTGACCACCTTACCATGCACATCAGACAGGTAAATATTACTACTGACCACCTTACCATGCACATCAGACAGGTAAACATTACTACTTACCACCTTACCACGCACATCAGACAGGGAAATATTACTACTGACCACCTTACCATGCACATCAGACAGGGAAATATTACTACTGGCCACCTTACCATGCACATCAGACAGGTAAACACTACTACCGACTAGCTTACCATGCACATCACACAGGTGAACATTACTACTGACCACCTTACCATGCACATCAGACACGTAAATATTACTACAGACCAGCTCATCACACACATCAGACAGGTAAATATTACTACTGACTAGCTCATCATGCACATCAGACAGGTAAATATTACTACTGACCAGCTCATCATGCACATCAGACAGGTAAATATTACTACTGACTAGCTCATCATGCACATCAGACAGGTAAATATTACTACTGACTAGCTTATCATGCACATCAGACAGGTAAATATTACTACTGACTAGCTCATCATGCACATCAGACAGGTAAATATTACTACTGACTAGCTTATCATGCACATCAGACAGGTAAATATTACTACTGACCAGCTCATCACGCACATCAGACAGGTAAATATTACTACTGACCAGCTCATCACGCACATCAGACAGGTAAATATTACTACTGACTAGCTTATCATGCACATCAGACAGGTAAATATTACTACTGACTAGCTTATCATGCACATCAGACAGGTAAATATTACTACTGACTAGCTTATCATGCACATCAGACAGGTAAATATTACTACTGACCATCTTATCATGCACATCAGACAGGTAAATATTACTACTGACTAGCTCATCATGCACATCAGACAGGTAAATATTACTACTGACTAGCTTATCATGCACATCAGACAGGTAAATATTACTACTGACCAGCTCATCACGCACATCAGACAGGTAAATATTACTACTGACCAGCTTACCATGCACATCAGACAGGTAAACATTACTACTGACCACCTTACCATGCACATCAGACAACTCCTCTCCTCTGTCGGTAGCATAATGCGGACACTGGAGCGACGGACCATTCCTGTAGCATCTGTGGGAAGTCTCTGAGCTCCGCCTCCTCTCTGGACAGACACATGCTGGTACACAGTGGGGAGAGACCCTACAAATGCACCATATGTGGTCAAACCTTCACCACCAACGGAAACATGCACAGGTAACACAAGCTACAGGTGTGCACAACCCCCTGTAGAAACACACACAGTCACATGTCACATCCACAATACCACCTCCCTTCTACTGTTTCTCTCTTCCTTCTCTTCATAGCTTCTTGTCTTCTTCTCTTCTTTCTTACACACACACACACACACACACACACACACTCGCGCACACACACACACACACACACACACACACACACACAATTTCCCTAATTCATTCCACCACTCACCTCTAACTTCCCTTTGCAGGAGGGCAACAAGATTTTTTTAATCGGCAAAGTCTTTCTCTCTCTCTCTCTCTCTTTCTTACACACACACACACACACACACACACACACACACACACAGGGACCGTTACCTCTCAAGGGGGAGGCTGTACATCACTGATAAATGACTGGGCGTTGATGATTGTGGAGCATTGTGTGTGTGTGTGTGTGTGTGTGCATGTGTGTATGTGTGTACATGTGTGCGTGTGTGTGTGTACATGTGTGTATGTGTGTGTGTGTGTGTGTGCGTGTGTGTGTGTGATAGAGAGAGAGATGGTGTCTGTTTGCATGAGGGCTCCACAGGAAGTGGGAGGACCAACTCCTACCCCCACTCATTACTCTACAACACATACACACACACACACACACACACACACACACACACCCACACAGTGTCCCAGTCATCCTATCTGTTCCCAGTATGCTTGACTGGATGCGTGGTTAAACACTAATGCCATCCTCTCGGTCTGCAGTGGTGTGTAGTATATTTCATGTGTGTGTCAGTAGGCAGTTTCTTGTGCATTAAGCTGTGACTGTTTGTTGTTCCGTCCTGAGCACACTGAGGCGAATTCCTACCCACTAAGTCGTAAGGCAATAAAGTACTAAATCTTGATCTTGGACAAGTGTGCTAATGTGTCGGTGTGTGTCAGTGAAGTTTGTAAGTGATTGAAAGTGATGTGTGTATTAAGGTGTGAGGATGGCGTGCGTGTGTGTTGATGTGTGTGAATTTGTTAATGTGTCAGCAAAGTGTGTTAGAATTTGAAGAAGTACGACACACTGGAGAAGCTGAGAGATTCTGGTGTGACAAGAGATGGTTTGTTATCTTTTCTTTCTGTCTGTCTCCCGTTGTCTGCCTGTCTGTCTGTCATGGAGCTGGTATGAAGAGGTGTGGGCAGGGAGGAATGGCTGTGGGCAGACTGGCTGGCAGAGAGAGATGGGGAGAGAGAGAGATAGCCCTTTTTCTTTCACTTATGGCAAAGGAAGAATGGAAGAAGTTATTTGTTTTGCATCTTCAGTTACTATGGTAACTTAACTCTCCACCCTCCTCTCTCTCTCTGCATTGCATGCTGGGAAGTTGAGTATGTGCACATGAGGGAGGGTGGTGAATGTGAGAGTGCCGCGGAGTTTTGATTTGTTTGCTCTTTTTTTCGGGTTTTCTCTTGTATTCTTCATCTGTCCTATGTGCATGATCAGGTAAGCTTTCTTAATAGGTTTTACTTCATGTTGGCTGAAGTGGTTTTGTCAGTCTGAACAAGGCCTAAAACAACCTCTGTGGTCTGTGCCTTATCATCTTCTTCTTTTTCTTTTGGCTGCTCCTGTTAGGGGGTGCTACAGCGGATCATCTGTTTCCATCTCTTCCTGTCCTTTGCAACTTCCTCTGTCACACCAGCCATCTGCATGTCCTCCCTCACCACATCCATAAACCCCCTCTTTGGCCTTCCTCTTTTCCTCTTCTGGCAGCTCCATATTCAGCATCCTTCTCCCAGTATACCCAGCATCTCTCCTCCACACATGTCCAAACCATCTCAATCTTGTCTCTCTTGCTTTGTCTCCGAACTGTCCAAACTGAGCTGTGCCTCTAATATACTCGTTCCTAATCCTGTCCTTCTTCATCACTCCCAATGAAAATCTTATCATCTTCAACTCTGCCACCTCCAGCTCCACCTCCTGTCTTTTCATCAGTGCCACTGTCTCTAAACCATATAACATAGCTGGTCTCACTGCCATCTTGTAAAGCTTTCCTTTTACTCTTGCTGGTACCCTTCTGTCACACATCACTCCTGACACTCTTCTCCACCCACTCCACCCTGCCGGCACTCTCTTCTTCACCTCTCTTCTGCACTCCCCGTTACTTTGGACAGTTGACCCCAAGTATTTAAACTCATACACCTTCACCACCTCTACTCCTTGCATCCTCACCATTCCGCTGTCCTCCCTCTCATTCATGCATAGGTTTTCCATCTTGCTCCTACTGATTTTCATTGCTCTTCTCTCCAGTGCATACCTCCACCTCTCCAGGCTCCCCTCAACCTGCTCCCTGCTATCAATACAGATCACAATGTCATCCACAAACATCATAGTTCATGGAGACTCCTGCCTGATCTTGTCCGTCAACCTGTCCATCACCATTGCAAACAAGAAAGGGCTCAGAGCCGATCCTTGATGTAATCCCACCTCCACCTTGAACCCATCTGTCATTCTAACCACACACCTCACCACTGTCACACTTCCCTCATACATATCCTGCACCACTCCTACATACTTCTCTGCAGCTCCTGACTTCCTCATACAATACCACACCTCCTCTCCCGGCACCCTGTCATATGCTTTCTCTAAATCTACAAAGACACAATGTACCTCCTTCTGGCCTTCTCTATACTTCTCCATCAACATTCTCAAAGCAAACATCACATCTGTGGTGCTCTTTCATGGCATGAAACCAAACTGCTGCTGCTGATCATCACCTCTCCTCCTCTTAACCTAGCTTCTATTACTCTTTCCCATATCTTCATGCTGTGGCTGATCAACTTTATACCTCTGTAGTTGCTACAGTTCTGCACATCACCCTTGTTCTTGAAAATCGGTACCAGTATGCTTCTTCTCCACTCCTCAGGCCTCCTCTCACTTTCCAGGATTGTGTTAAACAATCTAGTTAAAAACTCCACTGCCATCTCTCCTAAACACCTACATACCTCCACAGGTATGTCATCTGGACTAACCACCTTTCCACTCTTCATCCTCTTCATAGCTGCCCTCACTTCCTCCTTGTTAATCCACCGCACTTCCTGATTCACTATCTCCACATCATCCACTCTTCTCTCTCTCTCATTTTCTTCATTCATCAGCCCTTCAAAGTACTGCTTCCACCTTCTCAGCACACTCTCCTCGCTTGTCAGCACATTTCCATCTCTATCCTCCATCACCTGCTGCACATCCTTCCCAGCTCGGTCCCTCTGTTTAGCCAATTGGTACAAGTCCTTTTCTCCTTCCTTAGTGTCTAACCTCTCATACAACTCACCATACACCTTTTCCTTTACCTTTGCCACCTCTCTCTTCACTTTACGCTGCATCTCCTTGTACTCCTGTCTACTTTCTTCATCTCTCTGACTATCCCACTTCTTCTTTGCCAACATCTTCCTCTGTATACTTTGCTATACTTCCTCATTCCACCACCAAGTCTTCTTGTCTTCCTTCCCCTGTCCTGATGACACACCAAGTACCTTCCTAGCTGACTCCCTCACTATTTCTGAAGTGGTTGCCCAGCCATCCAGCAACTCTTCACGAACACCCAGTGCCTGTCTTACCTCCTTCCTGAACTCCACACAACAGTCTTCCTTCTTCAACTTCCACCATTTGATCCTTGGCTCTGCCTTCACTCTCTTCCTCTTCTTACCTCCAAAGACATCCTACAGACCACCATCCGATGCTGCCTAGCTACATTTTCCCCTGTCGCCACCTTGCAGTCGCCAGTCCCTTTCAGATCGCGCCTCCCGCATAAGATATAATCCACCTGTGTGCACTTTCCTCCACTCTTACACATTACTCTGTTTTACTCCCTCTTCTTGAAATATGTCAAAGAAGGTTGAATCAGTTCATCTGGACACAACATTTATTGACAGATACGTTTCATCACTCAACTAAGTGACAACTTCAGTCTAAACTGACTGCAGGTATCCCCACCCTTATAAACAATACAGTTGCCTAACGACTGAAACCAACGACCAGTTTCATATGCAAATATGGGTGTAACCATTGATCGTGTGTACTATTCACAGTGAATTAGGAATTGTTGCAATCGCAGCATTGTGAGATGGTGACAGATGTATAACGACCGAAACCAACGACCAGTTTCATGTTCAAATATGGGTGTGACGATTAACTAGAGTTTCAATGGCCATGATGATTGCTGATGATTGCTTATAGCATGAAACAGGCTTGTACTGTTTCATAAAGGATTTACTTGACTCACTGGCTATATATATATACATATATATATAATCCAGTGAGTCATTTACTTGACTCACTGAATTATTTTGCTCCTTATTTGTTGAGCACTTTCCCTACAGTTGAGTGTTCCTTTTAACAAACCTCCAGCGTGCACTGGGGCGGTTTGCAGCTTGAGTGTGAAATGGCCGGGATGAGAGTCAGCACCTCCAAGTCTGAGGCTATGGTTCTCTACAGGAAAATGGTGGATTGCTCCCTCTGGGTTGGGGATGAGTTGTTGCCTCAAGTGGAGGAGTTCAAGTATCTCGGGGTCTTGTTCACGAGTGAGGGTAGCATGGAGTGGGAGATTGACAGGTGGATTGGTGCAGCATCAGCAGTAATGTGGATGTTGTACCGGACCGTTGTGGTGAAGAGGGAGCTGAGCCGGAAGGTAAAGCTCTCCATTTACCAGTCAGTCTTCGTTCCAACCCTCACCTATGGTCACGAGCTTTGGGTAGTGACTAAAAGGGCGAGATCACGGATATGAGCGGCTGAAATGAGTTTCCTCCGTAGGGTGTCTGGGCTCAGCCTTAGAGACAGGGTGAGGAGCTCGGACATCCACAGGGAGCTCGGAGTAGAGCTGCTGCTCCTTTGCATCGAAAGGAGCCAGTTGAGGTGGTTCAGGCATCTGATTAGGATGCCTCCTGGGCACCTTCCTTTGGAGGTTCCGGGCACTTCAAACTGGGAGGAGACCCCGGGGTAGACCCAGAACTTGCTGGAGGGACTACATGTCCAGTCTGGCCTGGGAAAGCCTTGGGATCCCCCAGGAGGAGCTGGAGGGTGTTGCTGGGGAGAGGGACGTCTGGAGTGCCCTACTTAGCTTGCTGCCACCATGACCCGACCCCGGAGAAGCGGCTGAAGATGAGATGAATGAATGAATTATTTTTTTTTTTTTAGTTTGAAAAGCTTTGTGAAGGAGATGGACAGGCCCAGACATCAAACGTGGGACAAAAAGTTTTATAAAATGAGAACCTGAAGGCAGATGGATTGAGAAAGCAAAAGCGGGGAGACAGAAAAAAAAAAATTTGAAAAAAAAAAGCGAAAATTAGAAAAAAGGGAGGGGGGGTGGAGAGTTGGCCTCGCTCGCCACTCTGCTCTGTTGTGAGGCCGTTGGCCCAGGTTGCTATGGAGATGCATCCCATTAGCCTATTATGGGCTGGGATCCGTGTCCTCAGCTGTGGTTGGCTCAGAGGAAGGAAAGTAGAGCGGGAACAGGAAACTCCAGCAGAGAGAGACAGGGAGGAAGAGAGACAGATGGAGCGATAGACAGAGAGAAAGTCTGTCTTATTGTTCTTCTTTCTCTTCCATCCTTCCACCTTCCCTGACAGGCAGACATGTTGATAAATCTATATTCATATAGATGTACAGACACATACACGTAGAAAGACTGGAAAAAGAGACGGCAGAACAAACTCTCCTTGCTTTGCTTTTGACACTCTTAAGGCTCATTTATGCTCCCTTTATGTATGACAATAAATATGTGCACTTCAAACGATGTAACCGTCACTTCCCACATGTCCATGCTTCCTTTACGCTGGTATGGATGTTGAGCAATGTACATTCACTGGAGGGCAGAGTCAAAAGGGTTTTTGTTTTTTGTGGATTTTTTCCCCCCTTTTTCTCCCCAATTGTATCCGGTCAGGGCGACATGTTGGTGCAGTGGTTAGCGCAGTTGCCTCACAGCAAGAAGGTCCTGGGTTCGAGCCCCGGGGTCGTCCCGGGTCGTCCTCTGTGTGAAGTTTGCATGTTCTCCCTGTGTCTGCATGGGTTTCCTCCGGTTTCCTCCCAGTAGTGTGTGAATGTGTGTGCGTCGGCCCTGTGATGGACTGGCGGCCTGTCCAGGGTGTCTCCCCGCCTGCTGCCCAGTGACTGCTGGAATGTGCTCCAGCATCCCCGCCACCCTGAGTAGGATAAGCGGTTTGGGTAATGCATGGATGGATGTATCCAGCCAATCATCCCGCTCTTTGAGCCGTCCCGGTCTCTGCTTCACCCCCTCCGCTGATCCGGGGAGGGCTGCAGACTACCACATGTCTCCTCTGATACATGTGGAGTCACCAGCCGCTTTTCACCTGATAGTGGGGAGTTTCACCAGGTGGACGTAGCGCATGGGAGGACCACGTTATTCCCCCCAGTTCCCCCTCCCGCCTGAACAGACGCCCCGACCGACCAGAGGAGGCGCTAGTGCAGTGACCAGGACGCATATCAACATCCAGTTTCCCACCCACAGACACAGCCAATTGTGTCTGTAGGGACGCCCGACCAAGCTGGATGTAACACAGGGATTCGAACCAGTGATCCCCGTGTTGGTAGGCAACAGAATAGACCACCATGCCACCCAGACGCCCCAGAGTCAAATGTTTATGACAACAACAAACATGGCTACAGTGGAGAAGGGCATTGTTTGTCCCTGTGCCTGGGCAAGGTAACTTTGTTGATATATTTAAAATTCCGCACCAACTCGCACAACCTCCCTTCTGCCATTTTTTGAAAGTCTTTGTCATGTCTCACGTCTGAGTTGAGCTACTGGCTACGCCGCCTCACGATTTCCACTAGTACTGCTCCGTTTCATCCGTACCCGTAAGCTTTCAGTAAACATGCACAAAATGAACGGGAGAATGGACAGAAGGTGCCGTCTGGGCGTCCAACTAGCCTAGCGGTCTATTCTGTTGCCTACCAACACGGGGGTCACCAGTTTGAATCCCTGTATTACCTCCGGCTTCGTCAGGCGTTCCTACAGACACAATTGGTTGTATCTGTGGAGGGAAGCCAAATGTGGGTATGTGTCCTGGTCACTGCACTAGCGCCTCCTCTGGTTGGTCGGGGTACCAGTTCCGGAGGGAGAGGGAACTGGGGGGAATAGTGTGATCCTCCCACACGCAACGTCCCCCTGGTAAAGCTCATCACCGTCAGGTGAAAAGAAGCGGCTGATGACTCCATAGTCTGCAGCCCTCCCCGGATCGGCAGAGGGGGGAGACCGGGATGGTTCGGAAGAGTGGGGTAACTGGCCGAATACAACTGAGGAGAAAAGGGGGGGGGGGGATCCAAAAAAATTTAAAAGAAGAAGAAGAAGGCTACGTCCGTATCCGTATTAAACGTTGAGCATACGCATACATGAGGCCTTACTGCTATTGTTGAGCTGATGAATAACTTCATGCCTATAGCGCCCCTAGTGTACTGATGGAGAACTGCCCTGGCCACAGAGGCATTTCCTCTGTGGTAGTGTCTCATTCTGACAAAGAACACACCTTTTCACACACAACCAAAAAAATTGCACACACACACACACACACACACACACACACACACACACACACACACACATATGGATGAATTCCTTCCTATTTCAGCTGCGTTGCAGGTTCATCTGCAGTGTGTGCTGCAGCAATGAACGTAAAGCGGTGCTGGTTTGATTGGTGCTGTTCTTTGTTAATTAGCTGGAGATGGACACAGCTGAGCTGCAGCAGCTCTGGTGTCCCCATGTCCTCCGTGTCTGTCATGTCTCGTCAGATCATAAGGTGAATTTTATGAAGGTCAAACTGAGCTGAACATGTTTCGGTTATTTTCTCTTTGTGGAGAAATGGCGCGAAGGAGAACGTGGGACTTGTGCCACGGCTTCATCTAGTAGGTCACTCAGACACTCAGGACCACTTTTGGCCGTCCAACCTGTTGCCTGTGAGCATCTATTAATAGACCAAACCACCCGATAACCTCTCCTCTCCTCCTCTCTCCTCGCTCCTCGGTGTAATGTGACACTTTAGTTACCAGTAGCTGTAGCTCACTGGATGACCTTTCTTCTGATAAACATCCACATCAACACACACACACACACACACACACTTATAGATAGATATATGTGTATGCCTGTATACATACACATGCTTTGGAAGGCACAGCTCACCCCAAACGTGCACGCTCACATACACACTTGCATACATGTGCACTCTCATAGTAGTCAACACACATCTAGAGAGAGGCCACAGACTCACTCATATTGGTACGTGACATTCTTGTGTGGCTGTTTGTGTGTGCGCGCGCGTGTGTGTGTGTGTGTGTGTGTGTGTGTGCATTGCACTGATGTGTTTGCTAGAGGTTGTGCCTTGCACGTGGAGACACGTGCACACACACACACACACACACACACACACACACACGTGCATACAAACAGCTCCTGTTTCATAAATCAAGCAGTGATCTTTGACCTTTTGGTGGACATCTCTGAAGCAGCACAAGACCTTCTGGAGGAGAGAGGGAAAACTAAAGCAGCAGGTCGGAAATGTGATTGCATCTTAGTTTACATTATCAACTACCAGTGGGGGCTGGTGCTAAAAAAATGGGGGGGCGCAATTTGCCTTGGCGCAGCCCACCTGACAGCTGCTTTAATGTCCACACAGTCACAGTTATTCAGAAGGACCATGTAGCCTATAGGTTTTATCAGGGTTGGCAGACGGTGGATGATTGACAGTTGAGACGAGGCGTCGTGGTGGGTGTGAACATGATTGACAGCCATGAGAATTGTCCAATCACATTAGATCAAAAAACATTAAAACAATACCAATTCACTGCCAATAAGAGTGGGAGTGTCTGGGGTGCTCAGAACAGCGCCCCCTGGAAAACCTGCAGAAACCAATCAGACAGCAGCCTCAGGTCACCTGCTCGCCACAAGTTTGAGGGCTTACAAAAGGTATGGTTTGGCCAGCGCCCCCCACCCAGGAAGTATAAGTATTCAGACAGGAAGTATATGTATTCAGACAGGAAGTATATGTATTCAGACAGAAACCAACCAAATACCATTTGAACCAGTATTTAATGCTGCTGACAGGCGCTCACAGACTCAAACCACTTTTATTTCATCATTATTTGCATTATACAACTACATTATATTTAACATGTTTAAGTAGAATTTCATCTCTTGATGTCTGAAGGGGCGGCGCCCCAGCGCCCTGTACTGGCCAGCCGCCACTGTTAGCTACCGTTCACTGTTGAACAAGACACTTGGTCTACATCTAGCCCAGTGTAGCAGCTTCCCGTGAGCACAGAGGAAGACGATGGTAATGGTCAGTGTGGGAGTGTGTGGACATGAAGCAGCACAGGGCTGAAACTGCTTCTGATGGATGAAGGTGTAAATGACCATGGTTGGTAGAAGGTGGTGGGGAAATCCCCTTTTCAATTCAGATTGGTTTGTTTTTTTTCCCCCATTAAGTATTTGGTGTAAAACGGAGGGGGGGGGCATTCAGTAAGGCCCACATCCTCTCCCAAACTTCCTGTTGTGGCCTCATCACTTCCTGCTCTCTCCCTGCTGACCATATAAGGGTGTCAGACTGCTGAATCTGCTGGATAATTACACACACGGAGAGATCATTATGGGCTGTGTGTGTGTGTGTGTGTGTGTGTGTGTGTGTGTGTGTGTGTGTGTGTGGGGCGTTACTGTTTGTGCTGCTGTGTGTGCACATGAACCAATGTGCAGTGCATGCAAGTAATTTTTTATTTTTTTTGGATTTCCCCCCTTTTCTCCCCAATTGTACTTGGCCAATTACTTACCCCACTCTTCTGAGCCGTCCCGGTCTCTGCTCCACCCCCTCTGCTGATCCGGGGAGGGCTGCAGACTACCACATGCCTCCTCCCATACATGTGGAGTCACCAGCCGCTTCTTTTCACCTGACAGTGAGGAGTTTCACCAGGGGGACATAGGATCACCACTATTCCCCCCAGTTTCCCCTCCCCCCCAAACAGGCGCCCCGACTGACCAGGAGGAGGTGCTAGTGCAGCGACCAGGGCACATACCCACATCCGGTTTCCCACCCACAGACACGGCCAATTGTGTCTCTAGGGACACCCACCCAAGCCGGAGGTAACACGGGGATTCGAACCAAAGATCCCCATGTTGGTAGGCAACAGAATAGATCACCACACCACCTGGACACCCCCAAAATGCATGCCTGTAAATTTGACCAACACCGAATCGGATAGATGTGAGACTGACCAGCCAGTCACCCATCATGGCCGATCAAGCTGAAAATCGGCTGATTCTCGTCACTGGCCGATCAGTCGGTGCAACTCTAGTGGAGAGTGTCTGGAGGTTAAAGGTCACTCCTTTCAGACACCCTCTTACTCTAGTTAACACTGTGGATCAAATCAACTACCAATCCTTTTCTTTTTAACCAGATTCACTACCAACATGAATGATATTCATGTTCTCCCTGTCTCGCTCTCTCTGTCTCTCTCTCCCTCTCTCTCTCCAGACATATGAAGATCCATGAGAAGGACCCGGCCAGTGGCGGCCTCCCTGTCAGCCCCCCCTCCCCCACCAAGCGGCGCCGCCCCCCCACCAAAAGGCGGCTACAGGAGGAGGAGAACGGAGAGGAGCCCCCCAACAAGAAGGCAAGACGCACACACATACACACACACAGCATTAGGTCACCCCTGGCTCGTCCCCCATTGGATGTTTTACTTTAACAACAATAATCATGGTAATGTTGTACATACTGAAATGATAATTGAGCTTGCAATCCAATTTGTTATTCCCTCTGTGTGTGTGTGTGTGTAGATTGTTGATGACAGTCTCCTGGAGGAGGCACCCACAGTAAGAGGAGGTGAAGAGGAGTTCCTCTGCCCAATCTGCTTCAAAACCTGCTCCTCACGACATGAACTGGACTCTCACATGGACGCACACCCTGACACAACGCTCAGGTATAAACACACATACACAGGCACACACACACACACCCTGACACAACACTCAGGTACACACACACACCCTGACACAACACTCAGGTATAAACACCCACACACACACACACACACACACACACACACACCCTGACACAAAGCTCAGGTACAAACACACACAGAAAACCTGCACGCACATACTCACACACACTGCAATCCAGGTATAAACACACACATATACACATGGGCGGCACATGTGGGCGGCACGGTCGTGCAATGGTTAGCATTGTCGCTCCCCAGCAAGAAGGTCCTGGGTTCGAACCCCGGGGTAGTCCAACCCTGGGGTTGTCCGGGGCTGTCCTCTGTGTGGAGTTTGCATGTTCTCCCCGTGTCTGTGGTGGGTTTTCTCTGGGTGCTCTGGCTTCCCCACCATCAGCAAGACATGCCTGTTAGGGTTAATACCCCTGTCTGTGCCCCTGAGCAAGGCATGGCCAGACGGACTGGAGCTGGTCCCTGGGTGCTGCATGGCAGCTGCCCCCTGCTCCTCGCTACACAGCTAGGATGGGTCAAATGTAGAGAGTACATGTCCCCACGGGGATCAATAAAGTATCTCAAAATCACTTATACAGTTACACACACTGACACAACGTCAGATACACACACACACACACACACACACATAGACTTGGAGACTTAGAAGCAGTCATAATATCCCCACTACCTGTCTTTCTTTCCATCCGTTTCTTTTTGGCGATCTGTCTTTTTCTGTTTGTCTCTGTCTGTCTGTCTGTCTGTCTGTCTGTCTGTTTCTCTCTCTGTTTGTCTTTCTGTCTCTTTCAGTCTGTCTCTTCCTTTCCGTCTTGTCTTTCTTTGTCTCTCTCTTTCAGTCTTTGCCTATCTCTCTTGCCCTTTCTGTCTGTCTCTCATTCTGTCTCTCTCTCTCTTGCAGTCTGTCTCTGTGTCTGAGGGTGAGTGAGGATGACAGACACAGCCTGGAGAGAGAGCAAGAGAGAGAGAGAGAGAGAGGGCTGACTAGAGAGAGAGAGAGGTGGGGGTGTGCAGCTTAATAAATCAGAGACAGGGTTCAGGAGATTTTAGGATGAGTTAGGCTGGTCCTTGTTGTCATGACAACAAACCCCACTGACACAGTCAGTAGTCATAGTGACACAACTGTTTCAACTTAAAACTACCCCCCTTTCACACATACACACACACACACACTCAGACCTCAGTGTTGTTGTGTGGGTACCAGATAGTGGGTAAAGAGAGGTGAACAGAAGATGAAACCAGGAAATAAAAACGAAGAAGAAGAGAGACTGATAGAGAAAGAGAGAGAAGAAGAGATAGAACCAGAGATAAGTGGAGAGAGAAACCAAGAGATGGATGGAGAGAGACAGCTTAGATGGAGAGATGAATAGAGGGATGGAGACAGGGCAACAAGTAGATGGAAAGAGAGACAGGGGATAGGTGGTGAGACGGGCGGTGTTGGGAGACGGTTGGTGTTCTGTCGTTATCTGGGGGGAGGAACACTTTGTGGTTAATCCTCTTAATCAGCCCGCTGACACAACCCGTTAAGAGGATAAACTGACTGCAGGATCAACCAGAGGGCCAATTTAACAGACAGAAGGATGGAGGGAAGGATGGAAGGGTGGATGGCCTCGTTGTGGTCTCCTCTTTCCATCCCAGTGGGACAGGATGGAGAGTAGCATGGATGGAGGGGTGGAGGGGTGTCTCTCTCTCTCTCCTCCTCCCTGCTGTTGCTGAGGAGTTGATTTGGGACGTCCTGTCAGAAGAGAGCAGGTTGTTAAATCACTTACTACCACCAGTACACATCCACATGTACACTACACTGTTCACACACACACCCACACTATTCACCCATATCACACACACACACACACACACACACACACACGGTGGAGAGCTATTCTCATATTTTGGACAGACAAACTGTGTACACTGAACAGTCACACACCAGGTTGTGATTGAGAAATGGCGGGGGGGGATGTCTATGAGAAATGGGGGGTGTTTGTGAGAAATGGGGGTGTCTATGAGAAATGGGGGGTGTTTGTGAGAAATGGGGGGTGTCTGTGGGGATGGATTGAGTAAAAGAGAAAGAGAAGATGACAGGATAAGGACAGGAGAGAGGAGGGTGAAAGGGGGATGCTGAGAATGAAGAGCTGTGTGTGTGTGTGTGTGTGTGTGTGTGCGTGTGTGTGTGTGTGTGCGTGTGTGTGCGTGTGTGTGCACGCGCACTTGCTCGAACTCGTACTCGCACTTGCATTCCCTTTCCTGCCCCCCAAGAATCCTCTGACAAGGTGTCTGAAGGGATTACACAAAGCTTAAGCACACACACACACACACACACACACACACACACACACACACACACACACACACACACACACACACACACACAGGATGCAGTGTGATAAGAGTGTGTGACTGTGGCAGACACTGAGCAGCTGTCCTTCTCAGCGTTTAACAAGCACGGGACCTGCAAGACAGGGTTCATACACACACACACACACACACACACGATCAATTGCGAACCACCAAGAAACAGTGCCTCCTAGCGGTATGCTAGAGAATGAAAGTTTTAATTTTTCTGAATGCAGTTGTCTTTACCCTCGTGTTGTCCACGCGTTGTGCGTTCTGCCTCATATTGTCCACATGTTGTGCCTCGTGTTGTCCAGGCATCGTGCATCCTGCCTCGTCTTCAGGTCATCAGGAGCCGCTTCAGGAAACCTCTGATTAAACCAACTTCATTTCATTTTAAACCCCAAATCTATTTTTTGTTTTTTAACGATTTCCCCCTTTTTCTCCCCAATTGTACCCGGCCAATTACCCCACTCCTCCGGGCCGTCCCGGTCTCTGCTCCACCCCCTCTGCTGATCCGGGGAGGGCTGCAGACTACCACATGCCTCCTCCCATACATGTGGAGTCACCAGCCGCTTCTTTTCACCTGACAGTGAGGAGTTTCACCTGGGGGACGTAGCGCGTGGGAGGATCACACTATTCCCCCCAGTTCCCCCTCCCCCCCGAACAGGCGCCCCGACCGACCAGAGGAGGCGCTAGTGCGGCAACCAGGACACATACCCACATCTGGCTTCCCACCCGCAGACATGGCCAATTGTGTCTGTAGGGACGCCCGACCAAGCCAGAGGTAACATAGGGATTCGAACCAGCGATCCTCGTGTTGGTAGGCAACGGAATAGACCGCTACGCTACCCGGACGCCTCAAACCCCAAATCTATGTTGCAGGAAGAAACAAGCTGTCGTTCATCACAAACTGTGTGACTGTCTGGGTTTTCCCTCTTCACGGTGCAGGAAGACCGCGTTTAATCAGGGACACCCCTAATTTTTATAAACCTGTTTATAAACCAGACAGCACGGTGGCCTCCTGGCAAGAAGGTCCTGGGTTCGAGCCCCGGGGTAGTCCAACCTTGGGGGTGGTCCCGGGTCGTCCTCTGTGTGGAGTTTGCATGTTCTCCCTGTGTCTTTGTGGGTTTCCTCCAGGGGCTCCGGTTTCCTCCCGCAGTCCAAAGACATGTAGGTCAGGTGGATCACCCGTACTAACTTGTCCCTAGATGTGAATGTGTGTGTGTGTGTGTGTGTGTGTGTGTGTGTGTGTGTGTGTGTGTGTGTGTGTGTGTGTGTGTGTGTGTGTCAGCCCTGGCAGTCTGTCCAGGGTGTCTCCCCGCCTGCCAGCCAGTGACTGTTGGGATAGGCTCCAGTATCCCGTGACCCTGAGAGCAGGATAAGCGGTTTGGATGATGAATGGATGGATGTTTATAAACCTTCCGGGTCAAAATGACCCTAAGACCATCTTGGTAGTCTAGTGGTGTGCAGCTTTCATGGGAATCTGAACAAAACCACGTTTCGGTTTTTCTAACGTTGGGGCCCTCTAGGACAAGTCGTCACACCTCAGGGTGAAAAAAGGTCTTGTAGAGTCTTTTCTCTGCTGTTCGACTCTGTTGTGGGTCGTTCTGACCCATAAGACAACAGAAGGGCTGGACGTCATTTTAATTGTTCAACGCTTACACACAAAGCACAGAGAGCTACATTACACTTGCCTACTTTCTCCAAGAATACTTGCCTTTCAGGCCACAGTTTGAAACCCAAATAACAGGTTTTGCTTAAATTGACTTCATATGTACTCAAATGTCCAGCGACCTCTCCAGAGGTCACGGGACAGGTGAGGTGAGGTGAGGTGAGGTGAGGTGAGGCGAGGCGAGGCGAGGTGAGGTGAGGTGAGTGTGAGGTGAGGCGATACTCGTACGGTGAAAATATCACTTCCTCATCATTTCATCATCCAATCACAAAATGATCATGATGTTCTGTTGCAATCTGTCTCTCATTCACACACACACACACACTCACACACACACACACTCTTATAACGGAACAGTCTGTCTGTCTGCAGGTGTGACCTGTGTTGTGTGTCCTTCCGTACACACCGCGGGTTGTTGCGTCACAACGCGGCGGTCCACAAGCTCCTCCCCCAGGACCCCAGCGGGCGTCCGTTCATCCAGAACAACCCCTCCATCCCCACAGGATTCAATGACCTCGCCTTCATCGACTTCTCTTGCAACAAGTTCCCGAACATCGCACAGGTAGGTCACATGTCTGTTAGCTGAACGTCATATGGTCGTCATCAGCAGCAGGCAACACTTCGTCATCAGCAGCCAGCAACACTTCGTCGTGAAACGAAACATCATTTCCCCCAGCCCACCGCAGTGCGACACAAAGACAAAAACACATATCCAACAACAACAAGAACTTCAAGAACACACATACTAACGAAGACGTACAGTGGCTTGCAAAAGTATGCATACCCCTTGAACTTTTCCACATTTTGTCACGTTACGACCAAAAACATAAATATATTTTATTGGAATTTTATGTGAAAGACCAACACAAAGTGGCACACAATTGTGAAGTAAAAAAGAAAATTATACATGATTTAAAAAAATGTTTACAAATAAAAAACTGAAAAGTGCGGTGTGCAAAAGTATTCAGCCCCCTTTTCTCTGAGTGCAACCAATAATTGCCTTTAGAAGTTGCCTGATGATTGCTGAATGATCGAATGTTGACCTAATGACTAAATAGAGTCAACCTGTGTGTAATCTAATCTCAGCACAAATACAGCTGTTCTGTGACGGCCTCAGAGGTTTGTTAAGAGAATATTGGGGTGCAAACAGCATCATGAAGTCCAAGGAACACACCAGACAGGTCAGGGATAAAGTTGTGGATAAGTTTAAAGCAGGGTTAGGCTATAAAAAGATTTCCCAAGCTTTGAGCATCTCACGGAGCACTGTTCAATCCATCATCCGGAAATGGAAAGAGTATGGCACAACTGCAAACCTACCAAGACACGGCCGTCCACCTAAACCTACAGGCCGAACAAGGAGAGCACTGATCAGAGATGCAGCCAAGAGGCCCATGGTGACTCTGGACGAGCTGCAGAGATCCACAGCTCAGGTGGGGGAATCTGTCCACAGGACAACTATTGGTCCTGCACTGCACAAATCTGGCCTTTATGAAAGAGTGGCAAGAAGAAAGCCATTGTTAAAAGAAAACCATGAGAAGTCCCGTTTGCAGTTTGCCAGAAGCCATGTGGGGGACACAGCAAACATGTGGAAGAAGGTGCTCTGGTCAGATGAGACCAAAATTGAACTTTTTGGCCTAAATGCAAAACGCTATGTGTGGCAGAAAACTAACACTGCACATCACTCTGAACACACCACCATCCCCACTGTCAAACATGGTGGTGGCAGCATCATGCTCTGGGGGTGCTTCTCTTCAGCAGGGACAGGGAAGATGGTCAGAGTTGATGGGAAGATGGATGGAGCCAAATACAGGGCAATCTTGGAAGAAAACCTGTTGGAGTCTGCAAAAGACTCGAGACTGGGGTGGAGGTTCACCTTCCAGCAGGACAACGACCCTAAACATAAAGCCCTGGCTACAATGGACTGGTTTAAAACAAAACATATTCATGTGTTAGAATGGCCCAGTCCAAGTCCAGACCTAAATCCAATTGAGAATCTGTGGCAAGATCTGAAAACTGCTGTTCACAGACGCTCTCCATCTAATCTGACTGAGCTTGAGCTGTTTGCAAAGAAGAACGGGCAAAAATTTCAGTCTCTAGATGTGCAAAGCTGGTAGAGACATACCCCAAAAGACTTGCAGCTGTAGTTGCAGCAAAAGGCGGTTCCACAAAGTATTGACTCAGGGGGGCTGAATATTTTTGCACACCACACTTTTCAGTTTTTTATTTGTAAAAAATGTTTTAAATCATGTATCATTTTCTTTGTACTTCACAATTGTGTGTGCCACTTTGTGTTGGTCTTTCACATAAAATTCCAATAAAATATATTTATGTTTGTGGTCGAAACGTGACAAAATGTGGAAAAGTTCAAGGGGTATGAATACTTTTGCAAGCCACTGTATATCCAGACTAAAAAAAAAATATCATTGTCCAAGGGAGCACATGCCAGCCAGGATGACTGTTGGAACTGCCGGTCTGCATGGGCTAGCAGTTATTTTAGCCTGCCCTGCTTCCGCGTCCTGCCAAACCGCCCTCGGTGCTTCCTCCTCGGGTGCAGCTCCAGGCAGGGGCCGTGGTCCTTGGGCCCTCCGGATGCAGCAGACCCAGCTCCCGACTCTCTTGTGCAATGCTCGGCTTCTTGCTAGAGCCTCCTCCTTGATCAAACAAACAGAAACAAAAACACATCACACACACAAATGTCAATAATATGACCCGATTTTCTCAAGACAAGTGTTCACCGGTCGATCTATTAAGATTCAAGTCAGAACTATCCCTAAACTCTACCATAAGAAAAAGAGTACTCCGAAATGATTATCAACACGACCAACTGCGTGCAAACTGCATTGGTCAGCTTTATCTGTCAGTGATTACAGCACTCCCACGACATCGAAAGCATTGCCACAAAGTCCTCACTTATGCTCTCGCAGCCAGACACCCCCGACACACCACCCCGCACTCCACACAACGACACCAAAAACACCACAGTCAACGCCAGGCGAGGCCGCCCCCAGACCGCCCTCAGTGTTATCAGAACCGCCGGTCTGCATGGGCTAGCAGTTAGCCTGCCCCACTTCCGCGACCTGCCAGACCGCCCTCGGTGTTTCCTCCTCGGGCGCAGCTCCGGCAGAGCCGTGTTCCCTGGGCCCACAGTGCAGCAGACCAGGCTCTCTCAGCCGATCCAGCGCCAGCTCTCCCAGCCATCAAACGAAGACAAACTTAAACACAGACGTGGACAAAGACACTGCATGGACGGTACTGGATGAGGCCGCTGCAAACGGGAATTCACACCGCCATCTTCCCGCACCGGAAGTGGGGGAAAAATATATACACGTAAACTGTTAAAAAAGCTCTCTTTGTTTTAGGAGAGTCTGTGTTGTCCAGTGTTCCAAGTACAATGTTCCTTCACATTTAGGCCCTGGTTTAGTCTGCCAGATTGTGAGGGATGCATACTTGACTCTCTTTGGCTCGGAAGATGTTTGAATCTTTTCCCCATTCACCTTCTTTGTATAACTGTTGGCATTTTTGTGCAAATCAGCAAGCGGTAGTGTTCTGAACTCATGAGATGTGAACGGAGTTTGAGCAGATTAGACAGACCGGGAAAACCAAACATTGAGACGAGGGTGTTGATTCTCAGTGCAGTTGGCATTACTAGTGATCCTTTCACATTAGAGACTGGTTTGATTATCTTCATATCAAAATATCGCTGAACGTAGCTTCAAATGAGCCACTCTGCCATGCATTCTGTTATTCATAAGGAATGATGGGAGCAAGATTTCTTCAGGAAGAGGAGGATGGTGTCATCTCAACCTCTCTCTCTCTCTCTCTCTCTCTCTCTCTCTCTCTCTCTCTCTCTCTCTCTCTCTCCAGGTTTGGTGTGAGACTAACCTGCGACGTTGTGTCAGTAAATTCCACCGCTTTGTTTGTGAGAGATGTGACAAGGCGTTTCCTTTGCGCTCAGCCCTTGATCTCCACAAGACCACTGTACACCCTGAGCAGACTGCCGCCACAACAGTAGGTGCCGTGGAGAAAACGGAGGAGAGGACAGAGGCTGGAAAGGGAGAGTATGATGCTGAGAAAGAGAGCCAAGCCAAAAAACAGGAAGTCCTGCCTCCAGAGCAGGCCAGTTTCCTTGAGTCTCTGGGCCTTCAGCACGTTTCCAAGGTAATGTATGCTAATCTAGTATTGCTTGGTGATTTAAATATACACATGGATAATGTAAACAATACTCTCACAAGGAATATTACATCATGCCTGGACTGTTTTGGATTACAGCAATATATTGATTTTCCTATGCACTCCAAAGGACACATTCTTGATCTTATTTGCTGCTCTGGTGTATCTCCTCTTAATTGTACTGCATCTGAATTGCCCATTTCCAACCACAAGTTAATGTGTAATGTCTTTCAGTATTAATATTATCCAAAACAAATTTGTTACGTTCCATCTCATTCCGTAATATTAAGAATATTGATTTATTTGCTTTTTCTGGTGGAATTGATAACCTCCCCAGCAAAGACAATTTAACCACCCCAGACTAACTGGTCGCTCATTACAGCAATGGACTTTATAGTCGTTTAAATGGTCTTACTCCTTTAAAAACCTGGTCTACTTCCTATACCCACTCCCCCTTGTTTACACTTGAATTACGCCAGTTTAACACTAAAGGCCATCACCTAGAATGCCTTTATGTGAAAACTGGCCTTTTTCATAAAGACAATCACATACTTCATTATAAGGAGGCTGTTTCCACAGCTAAATCTCCCTATTATATAAATTTAATTAGATGAGGTGAAGGAAACAGAAGAGCCCTGTTTTCCATAGCAAACAATATTTAACGGCCACCGGACATTCTTGGACATCACCTTTATTCAGTTGCTTAATGTAACACCTCCATGACCTTTTTAATGCCAAAATTAAAAATATTCACCACCAATTGACCTCTTCAAACAATACTGCATACAGTTCACCTTATTCACCCTTCTATGTTCCCCTCTTTTCTTCGCTATCTAGTTTTAATCTCCCTACTGTTGCTCAAATGTCTGGTCTCATTCATAAATCCAAGTGACCTACCTGCCAGTCAGACCCCCTTCCTACTCATATAGTAAAAGTCTGTCTACCTTCTCTGTCCTCTTTAATAACTGATATCATACATTCCTCCCTTACTTGTGGTATTGTTACCTAATCTCTCAAAACAGCTGCAATATCTCTAATACTCAAGAAACCTGGTGCAGACCCCAACAATTTGAATAAATTTTGCCCAATTTCAAATTTACCGTTTCTCTCTAAAATACTTGAAAGAAGAGTTGCAGCTCAGTTACACACTCACTTGGCTGACAACAATCTGTTTGAACAATTTCAGTCTGGTTTTCACTTCTTTCACGGTATGGAGACGGCCTTGGTGAAAATCACCAATGATCTGTTGATGGCTGCTGACTCTGGTCTCTTAACCATACTCGTCCCTCTTGACCTGAGTGCAGCCTCTGATACTGTCTCACATAACATCCTCCTAGAGAGATTAGCTTCCATTGGAATCATTGGCTCCGCTCTTGATTGGTTTAGATCATACCTCTCTGGCCACACACTCAGTTTGTCCGACTTGGAAATTTGTTCCCCAGGGCTCTGTATTTGGTCCCCTCCTATTTATTATTTACCTTTTACCTCTTGGCAACATTTTCAAGAAATTCAGCATTCAGTTTCACTGCTACATGGATGACACCCAGCTCTATGTATCCACCCCCACTTCCCTTTCTGACTGTTTACTGGAAATTAAATCCTGGTTCTAATACAACTTTCTCAAACTTAATAGTGATTAAACTGAGGTTCTCCTCATAGGTACCAAATCTACTTTGACTACACCTGATAGTTTTTTCTTTGACTATTGACAATTTCATAGTTTCTCCTTCCCATCAGGTTAAGAGTCTGGGTGTCGTCTTGGCTTGCACATTATATTTTGAAGCACACATCAACAATGTTACTTGGTCTGCATACTTCCACTTACACAATATTAATCGTCTTCACCCGTCGCTTACACCTAATAGTACCACCATTCTCATTCACACCCTGATTACATCCTGTATAGACTATTGCGATTCTATCCTCTTCAGTCTTCCTCTCAAGTGTTTCCATAAACATCGATTGGTCCAGAATTCAGCTGCCTGTATCATTACCAGAACTCCTTCCATAGGTCATATCACTCCTGTTCTTCAGCAACTTAATTGGCTCCTTGTTAAATACCGTATCGACTTCCAGATGCTGCTCCTCACCTTTAAGGCCTTTCATAACCTAGCACCTTCATATCTTTCTGAACTCCTTCATATCCACAAGTCCTCCCACACTCAGATCCTTTTCTACCATCCAACTAACTACACCATCTGCCCGCTTGACTACCATGGGGTCTAGAGCCTTCAGTCATTCTGCCCCCCCCCCCACCTATGGAACTCTCTCCCTCAAGACATTCACAATATTGACTCTCTTTCCACTTTCAAGCCCCGTCTCAAAACCCACCTTTTCAAACAGGCAAATTCGGTCTGATCCTGACTTCAATGGTTACACCCACATTGAGTTTTGCACTGATGATGATTTTATTCCAATTGCTGTGTTTGATTTTATGTTTTAATACAGTGCTCCTTGTTTTTAACTGTGTTTTGTAAGGTGTCATTGAGTGCTTTGAAAGGCGCCCATAAATAAAAATGTATTATTATTATTATTTATTACCACCCCTGCTATCTTATTCAGTGGTAATCATAATTGATTGTTTATTGTGCAGGTGAAGGCTGGTCCTTCTGATGAGGACATCCGCCAGGCTCAGCTGGACAGCATCAAGGTGATCCACGTGGAGCTGCCATGCTCCTCTTTCCCTCAGGAGCCAGCATCAGCCTGCCTGCCAGGGGGTTTGAGTCTGAGCCTTGGTCTGGGAGTGGGTGGTCTGGCGGCATTGGGCGGTCTCAGTCTGGGGATTCCTCTGCTGGAGGCTGCGGCTTCAGGTTCCAGCCTGCAGGGCCTGACTCAGCGAGACGCCCTCAGCCTGCTGTCCCTGCAGCCCTTCCAGGCCGGCTTCCTCCTGCAGCCTGACGGGGGCGCAGCAGAGGCCAGCGCAGCCTCCTCCGGGGTCAAACCAGGCGAGGTGGGAGGGGATGGCATCATGGAGCTGGCCGACATCCAGCAGATACTTAAAGTTGCGGCAGCGGTGCCCAATCAGGTGGGCCCGACTCTTCCCCCATTGGCCAAAGCTCCGGGGTTTGTTGGAAGTCAAGGTAAGTGTGGAGCAGCTTCCCCTGCTGGTGTTTCTGCTCTGCTCATTTTATTCAATATGTTGACATGTGTTTGTGCAGAACAATTTTCAGCTCACAGTTTAGTAGTTTAATTATAAAGAAGTCGTCATGTCCCGTTGCAGAAAAAATCAACACATGTCACATTTTAAGGCAAATAGTCCGTTGGCTCCTATGTGTGTGTGTGTGTGTGTGTGTGTGTGTGTGTGTGTGTGTGTGTGTGTGTGTGTGTGTGTGTGTGTTTTAAATCTGACTCATTCTCACATTTTTTGGTTATTTTGTTGTTTTTGTCATTCAGCTAGGTTAGTTAGTGATCCAGAGGTTTCTATGTTCATAAATAAATAGAGCTACATCTATTTTTTTTTGTATTGTATGAGGAAGTCGGGAGTTGCAGAGAAGTGTGTAGGAGTAGTGCAGGATATGTATGAGGGAAGTGTGACAGTGTTGAGGTGTGTGGTTGGAATGACAGATGAGTTCAAGGTGGAGGTGGGATTACATCAAGGATTGGCTCTGAGCCCTTTCTAGTTTGCAATGGTGATGGACATGTTGAGGGACGGGATCAGGCAGCAGTCTCCGCGGACTATGATGTTCGCGGATGACATTGTGATCTGTAGCGAAAGTACGGTGCAGGTGGAGGAGAGCCTGGAGAGGTGGAGGTATGCACTGGAGAGAAGACAAATGAAAGTCAGTAGGAGCAAGACGGAATACCTATATGTGAATGAGAGGGAGGACAGTGGAATGGTGAGGATGCAAGGAGTAGAGGTGACGAAGCCATATGAGTTTCAATACTTGGGGTCAACTTGTGACAGAAGGGTACCAGCAAGAGTTAAAGGGAAGGTTTACCAGATGGTAGTGAGACCAGCTATGTTGTATGGTTTGAAGACAGTGGCACTGACGAAAAGACAGGAGGTGGAGCTGGAGGTGGCAGAGGTGAAGATGATAAGATTTTCATTGGGAGTGATGAAGAAGGACAGGATTAGGAAGGAGTATATTGGAGGGACAGCTCAAGTTGGACGGTTTGGAGACAAAGCAAGAGAGGCAAGATTGAGATGGTTTGGACATGTGGAGGAGAGATGCTGGGTATACTGGGAGAAGGATGCTGAATATGGAGCTGCCAGGGAAGAGGAGAAGAGGAAGGCCAAAGAGGAGGTTTATGGATGTGGTGAGGGAAGACATGCAGGTGGCTGGTGTGCCAGAGGAAGATGCAGATGACAGGAAGAGATGGAAACGGATGATCTGCTGTGGCGCCCCCTAATGAGAGCAGCCAAAAGTAGTAGTAGTAGTAGACATCTCTTTCTATTGTATGTGAGCAGACAGAACTTACTGGGAAAAGGTTCATATTACAGTCATCTGATCCTCAGAAGAGAAGTGATGTGTTCATTTTTGTTCACGTATTTGTAGTGAATAATATGGTAGATAACATTAACATGTGTATTTCTACATTGGACCAGTATATGTCGGTGCAGGACCGGTATATGTCGGTGCAGGACCGGTATATGTTGGTGCAGGACCGGTATATGTCGGTGCAGGACCGGTATATGTCGGTGCAGGACCGGTATATGTCGGTGCAGGACCGGTATATGTCGGTGCAGAAAAACAGAACTGAACAGAAAGAGAGCAAATAAATGCCACATGTTCCCACGCGTTGACAACACCTGGTGGACACACAGACATCATGTTTTAAAATCATCATATATGGTTAAAATTTCCTGCAGTGGTCAACTGCCTCAAGACTTTCTAAAATCTTCAGATACAATTAAAAAATGGATGCCTGGGACATCCGGGTAGCGTAGCGGTTTATTCCGTTGTCTGCCAACACGGGGATCGCCAGTTTGAATCCCCGTGTCTGTGGGTGGGAAGCCGGATGTGGGTATGTGTCCTGGTCGCTGCACTAGCGCCTCCTCTGGTCAGTCGGGGCACCTGTTCGGGGGGAGGGGGAACTGGGGGGAATAGCGTGATCCTCCCACGCGCTACGTCCCCCTGGTGAAACTCCTCACTGTCAGGTGAAAAGAAGCGGCTGGTGACTCCACATGTATGGGAGGAGGCATGTGGTAGTCTGCAGCCCTCCCGGATCGGCAGAGGGGGTGAAGCAGAGACCGGGATGGCTCAGAAGAGTGGGGTAATTGGCCAAGTACAATTGCGGGGAAAAAATATGCACATCCCATGCTTGCCAACCCTTTTGATTTCAACCCTAACCCTAAAAACTCATTACTGTGGACACTCCAGCCGTGGACACACATGGGCAACTGTCACCTAGAAGCATGTCAGAGAAGTTAGAACTCCACGAGGTTGTTACTTACCCATGATAGAAGATCAGCTCTATGTGTGATTAGAAAAGAGCAGAGGAGCAGAATCAGTTGTTGACCAGTGTGAAGAAATGCACTTCTGGTGTGAACAGCCAGGCTCCTGTTCATGCCAGAATTGATGCTTCATGGTGCTCCCGTGTCTCGTGTGAACCCGGCGTAAGCAACATACTGGGTCTTGTTGTGCACGTCCGTACAGATGGAGTAACGTTCGAGTATGTCTGAATCTCTCTCCCTCCTTCCCTCTCAGGTCAGAAGACTATGCCTCCTCTGAAGCCCAAACCTTTGATCACCCCACGCTCCAGTCTGTCATCCTCCACTCCGCCCCCCCTCCAGAGTTCCCAGCAGGCCTCACTAGGCTGCATCAGCCCCAGCTTGCCACCCCCCACCCCCACACTCTTCAAAACACCCTCCTCATCTTCCTCAGCCGGCAGCATGGGGCAGATGGAGGCAGAGTGTATGGGTGACGCCAATACACCAATGTCTGATTCGCCTCCTGCAGCAACCACAACCATGCAGGAGGAGGCGGGGCTTAGCAACAGGAAGACAGGAAGCAAAGTGGGTAGCGGCTCATTCCCCTGTCGTTTCTGTGACCAGGTCTTCTCCTGCTCCAGTGTCCTGCAGGTCCACATGCGCAACCATCTGGGCGCCCTGCCCCACCAGTGTAACATCTGTGATTACGTGGCTCCGGACAAGGCCACTCTCATTCGACACCTGCGAACGCACAGCGGCGAGCGGCCCTACGTTTGCCGTGTCTGCCACTACCCCTTCACCGTCAAGGCCAACTGTGAGCGCCACCTCAGGAAGAAACATGCCAAGACCTCCCGAAAGGACATTGAGAAAAATATCAAGTATGTCACCTCCACAGCCACCATCCCCACCACCATCACCAACGCCTCCACCCAGGAGGCACTGGAGACCGGGGTGGGCATGGAGACCACCTGTCGGTACTGCGGAGAGGACCTGGAGTCCTTCCGGGCCCTGCAGCTCCACCTGCGCACACACAACGGCTGCCAGAGGAAACCCTTTGAGTGCCGGCGCTGTGGCGCAGCCTTCCTGGCCAAGCGGAACTGCATCCACCACCTGTTGAAGCAGCACCCCGAGGTGCAGGAGCGAGAGATCGAAGAGCACATCACCACACTCACCCCCTCTGCCCTGCCGGTGGCCTCCATACGCGGCTCCTCTGCCAGCCAGGCGGCGCTGAATGGGCTGAGTCAGCCAGCGATGCCAGTCCTGCAGACGGTGAAGGTGGAGGAGCTGAGTGGTTTGGTTTATTCTGCTGCCACTGAACTTGACCAGCCCCTGGATTACTCTGCTAAAGGCCGCAGGGCGGCAGGGCAGCAGGCAGGGGTCAAAGTGGAGAAAGTCTCTCCGGGATACGAATGTTCCTCTCTGGACCAGCCCATTGACCTGTCCATCCCCAGCAAGCGGCAGAGGAGGGAGGGAGGCATGGAGAGGAAGGAGATCAAGGTGGAGCCAAGTGGGAGCTCTGTGGAGCAACAGGCGATTTCTCTCTCCAAGGCTCTGCCCCCCCTGCACCCCCATCCACAACCAGGCTGCTACCAGCTCCCCCCTGGTTCTGCCACCCCGCCTGCCTCTCTCTCCACCATCGCCACCTCGGCCAGAACCCTGCGCCTCAAACCACTGCTCCCTAAACCCAGCGCCTCCTCCTTGAAGGAGCTTCCTCCGCTTGCCTCCATTGCTCAGATCATCCATTCCGTCTCCGGGGCACCGGACCTGCTGAAGAGAGACAACGCCCCGCCAGACACCAAACTACACCCTGATCCTGCGACAGACAGCCCGGGTACCTCTATCGCTGCTGCCACCAGTGTGGAAACACAGAATGAGGACGTCTCAGAGGGGAGCTCCAGGTACCCATATCATCTTCTTTAGAAGAACAATGAATGTGAATAGCAGTTCTTTCTCACATGCGTGACAGCAAGCATTCCTCCTAAATGTGGAGTGGCGTTCTCTTGTCTCCTCAAATGAACAGAAACCACCAACATGCTGAAAGTCCTTTTTCATAAGAATGATCAAATGATCTGATTTCTGAACTCTCTGGTTTATTTAGAAATGTAAAATGTACATTAGGATTTAAACAGATTCTCAAGCTTTAAACGGCTTGAGTCTCCAAACCAAACACCACAGCAATGAACTGTCACTCAACCCAATCCCCCCCCCACCTCCTCTGGCTGTCCATCAGGAAGCGGCCCAGGAAGAAGGCAGTGGCGGTGGTGAACAGGGAGAAGAAGGGCTCCAGTGGCGGGCCAGGGATTGATTTGGAGTCCAGTGGAGAGTTTGCCAGTGTGGAGAAAATGCTTGCCACCACTGACACCAACAAGTTCAGCACCTACCTGCAGACTGGAGCCGGAGACCTGGGCCACAAGAGAGGTAGGTGGATGGGATCATTGGGCAGACAGACAGACAGATGGACGGATTGAATGAGATTATGATCTGTGTATAGAATGAAATCTAAATCATGATTCCTTAACAGATAAGAGTAAATGGAACAGCATGATAGCCTCATGATCAGCTAATGATCAACACATGACATCTTACAGATGCTGAGAGAAAGGGAGGAGGTGAGAAGGAGGGCGGAGGAGAGGAGAGTAAACCCGCTGTGGTGCTTCCTCAGTCCAAAGGGAAGAAGAACGCCTATTCCAACTCTGTCCAAAAGATGACTTGCCCCTTCTGCCCCAGAGTCTTCCCCTGGGCCAGCTCCCTGCAGAGACACATGCTAACACACACCGGTACCCCCCCACACACACACCCACACACTGCACACTGTTACTACACCACTCTTAGCTGTCCATTGTGTCTGATGACGCTTGCTGTGGGGGGGGAGCAGGGCGCTGGTGCCACTTCATGTGGCTGTGGAGGCCAATGCGTGAGCCACACATTCGTCCACAGGTGGGGGAAGGGAGCCCAGATGTTTGGGTTATGCTGGCAGCCCTCTGGTGTCGTTGGGCACGTCTTTCGGGTCCTCCTCTGTGTTGGTGTAATCTATTTGTTCAGTCACCCTGGCACAGGTGACCTGCCAGGCCGATTTACTGAGTGCTAGAGGTTCAAGATGGATGGAGTTTATGTTGCAACGCCTCAGGAGGTCTTTGGTACAGTCCTTATAGTACCGCTCTTGTCTGCCAGTGGCTCATTTTGCATCGCTGAGTTGCCCATTGAGGGCTTGCTGAGGTAGGTGGTGGCCAGACATGTGGACAGTATGCCCTATCCATCAAAGATGGTTTTTTAGTCACTGCTGCTTCCATGCAGATGGAGTCTGTCATTGAAGGACTCTTAGTATGAGGGATTCAATATTCCCAGGACAGGCCGAGGACCTTTTGAAGGCATCGGATGTGGAAGGCCTCCAAGTTTATGATATGCCGTCTGTACGGGGTCCACCTTTCTGCCCCTTAGAACAGAGTGGAGGTACAGACCGCATTGTATACAGCAACCTTGGTACTGACCTTCAGGTTTTTGCTTTTAAAAACCCTTCTGCGGAGCCGGCAAAGGCAGACGAGACTTTGTTGATGCGGCTGTTTATTTCAGTGTAAAGGATGCAGTCTGAGGAAAGTGTGGCACCAAGACAGTTGAACTACTTTGTCCACTACTTTGAGTGAAACACCATTGATTTGGAAGCTAGGGGGTGAAGGATGTTGGAAAGTGAGTTGTGCCGTGTCTTCAGTTTTTGAATGTTGACCTGAAGACCAAAGGACTGGTATAGGCCAGAAATTGTGTTTAGGTCATGCTCTATGGACTCTGGGCTATGTGCCAGCACAGCGCAGTCATCTGCACATTGAAGCTCACAAATTTGGCAGGTTTTTGTCTTTGTATGGGTCTGGAGCTGTTGGATGTTGAATAGACTTCTGTCAAGGCAGTACTCCATGTGAACTCCGACTCTGTGTCCCAGGGCATGGTGGAAGAGGTGGGTGATGGCAGAGATGATGAGATTGAACAAGACTGGTGCAAAGACAGCCTTGCTTCACCCCAGTGTTGACCTTGAAGGACTCTGCCTGCAGTTCTCCCATGAGGACTCTGGCTTGTATCCCATCATGGAGTTGCTCCAGGACGGAGAGAAGCTTGGGTGGTACCAAGTTTGGAGAGATGTTTCCAGAACATCTCAAGGTCAATGAAGGCTATGTACAGGTCTTTGCACTGCTCTGTGCTCTTTTGTAGTAGCTGCCGTAAGACAAAGGTCATGTCAGTCGTGGATCTGGAATTCTGGAAACCACATTGTGTTTCTGGGACAGCACTTTCTGAAATGTGCTCCACCAGTGTGTTGAGCACGATTTTCCCCAGCACGTTTCCTTCAATGAAGAGTAGAGAGACTACAACACACACACACACACACACACACACACACACACATATATAAATAGACGGATGCTTCAGTACACAGTGGGATTACAGACATACACAGTTTCTAGAATTGTAAAGTGTTGACTGATATATTCTAAACGCCATCCGTCATTTTGACAGTCAGCATGAATAACCAGCTTTGTTGGCTTTTTTAAGAGAAAACTAACTTGTTCTCCTTTACAGTGCAGCTACACAGGAGCCCATTGATTATCGTCAAATTTATGCAAATGAGAAGCAAATGTCGCCGGGCAGCAATACTATACCAACTTCAGTTTTAAATTCTGACTGACTGTTGTTATTAATGAGATAATGGAAATTCTTACTGATGATGGAATTTCTTAGTTGATTTGTTGTCCCTTGTTGTATTCAGTGGAAGTTTGGTTGAGTTCAAATTCTCTCTTTCTCTCTGTCTCCAGGTCAGAAGCCATTTCCTTGCCCTAAGTGCGATGCCTTTTTCTCCACCAAATCGAACTGTGAGCGCCACCTGCTGAGGAAACACGGCGTGACCAACCGTGTGCTGCGCCGCAATGGAGCACTGGGCAAGAAGGAAGGGGACGAGGGCTCGCACGAGAGTGCAGGTTTGTAATCTGCAGCATGCACAAGCTCTTGTCCGCACACCTTAACACCCCTGTACTGTGGTGGTGCTGTCGGGAAATTAAACCCATTTAAATCCCCAGTAAAGTACCCTGCGCGAGCCCGGTGACAAACAACACATCTCAGGCCGCCATCATCGTTTCATATGGCTGAACTTTGAAATGTTAGCTAAATACGTGGTTTACAGTTTTACTGTTACCAAACAACTAGCAGCAGCTAGCAAAAAGCTAGCATAGTTAGCTTTTTTCTTGCTAGCGTGCTATTTATATTTATGTAGCAAAAAGCTAGCGTGCTATTTATATTTTAGGGGACACAAACATAAGAAAAACACTTTTTTCTCCCCAATTGTATCCGACCAATTACTCCACTCTTCCGAGCTGTCCCGGTCGCTGCTGCACCTCCACCTCCTCTGCCGATCAGGGAGGGCTTCAGACTACCATATGCCTCCTCTGATACATGTGGAGTCACCAGCCGCTTCTTTTCACCTGACAGTGAGGAGTTTCACCAGGGGGACGTAGCGCGTGGGAGGATCACGCTCTTCCCCCCAGTTCTCCCTCCCCCCTAAACAGGCGCCTCGACTGACCAAAGGAGGTGCTACTGCAGCGACTAGGACACATACCCACCTCTGGCTTCCCACCCGCAGATATGGCCAACTGTGTCTGCAGACAACCGACCAAGCCAGAGGTAACATGGGGATTCAAACTGGCGATCCCCATGTTGGTAGGCAATGGAATAGACCGCTATGCTACCCGGATGCCAGAAAAACACATTTTTTTAATGGAGGGGTACTTTAAAGGATGAAAATCCACTGGAACGGACCAGTGGCTTCTGTGATTTTGGAGTTGCTGCTGTTGGTTCGAGTTCGCGTAAGTCATGAAAACAGCACAGTGATTATTTGAATATGTTTAACCTGAGACTGACGGTGTCTGCAGCCAGCCATAAAGGGTTTTCTCCGTGTGTCCTGCAGAGAGTCAGTCTGAGACGGAGCAGGCGGTGCCAGAGGCCGTGGACCTCAGCAGCAGCTCAGAGTCCGGCTCCGCTACGACTCCGGACCAGAGATCCGCCTCTTCAGAGCAGCCGAGAGCGGTCCCTCTCAGCAGGGCCACGCGGCCTAGCCCCTCCTCCAAAGCCAGCCAAAGCAAGTCACTGCACAAATACACATTTATAAAGCTATTATTTTTTTATCTAAATCTGCTGTGGTGTCACTCAGTAACCGGTGTGAACAAGATTAAAATATAATTCCTCTAGAAAGATTTTTGTCTAAAATTTGGGTAAAAGCACAGTGTCACATCAGAATTTATTTACAACGCACTTCTACCAAGAATGACAGTTTGTTTTACAGAGAAGAGAAAAACAAACCAAAGGAACAGATAAAGTGAAAAATGCATAAACATGAAGTGAAATTATTTATTCACTGAACGTCTAAGGGCCTTGACACACCAGGCCGACGGCCAATGTTGGGCCGTCGGTGAGCGTCTGTGACCCTAGTTTTTTGCGGTGTGTCCCGCACCGTCCCCAGCTTTTTGGCCGAGTCAGCATGTTGAATGGGCGGAGCCCGTCGGTGAGAGAGATCACTCTGATTGGCTGTTCAGCTTAGCGAATCAGTGCAGAACGTACATGCTAGTTGGCTGTCGGCTGTAGTCTTTGCGGTGTGTTCAAGTGCTGCTTTTTGGCCCAGACGGCAGGTGGCGTGAGGCGACCAACAGTGGTCCCTCATCGCGGCTAGTCGGTTTGGTGTGTCTGTGCCCTTAGGATAGAGGTTGCTGTCTGTTGTCGTTTACTGAATCTGTTTCTCTATGAACTTGAAGCCCTCTGTGATTTAGAATAGGGTTGAACAAGTTGGGGAAGTAGTCTCCAGTGTTACAGTGTTAGAATTTCATTTAGCAGACACTTTTATCCAAAGCGACGTACTTGTGAGAGCTAATACAACTCAAGCAAGGATCTAGTCAGGAGGTGACAACGCAGGTGGATCGCTGCCTTCTTCTTCCAGCTGTGGGAGAAGAGCCCCACCAGCTTCCTGCACAACCCCCCGTTGCTCTCGACACTGTCATTTTCCATCCATTTCTGAAAGAATTTAAAAAAATAAATTGGTGTACTTGATACAATTTTAGTGTTGTTAGGCTTTCACAACCACACACACACACACACACAGAGCTACATTAGAAAACAGTCACCCATTCAATGTCTACTGGTAACAGTAGCTGTGGTGGAGAGGTTGGCTTGACTGATGAGAGTGGCTGAAACACTGGACCTGGTCCACTCATTAAGCTGCGCTGCCTTCACCATGTGCGGTGCATTGTCCATCGTGAGGAAGACATGCTTTTCTTCATCGAGGTCACAGCTGGCTAGCCCGTCTCTCTGGCCGGCTGCAGTGTTCTCCCCAGTGTGGTCATCCAGGAAGTAAGCAGTCTGAAGGCAGCGAGCTTCGAGGTGGAATTCTTCATTGACGACATGCACGGTCAGACTCTGATAGGGTTCTGCTGTACAGCTCGACCACATGTCCGTGGTAGTAGTGAAAAACTCTTGATGTTTTTAGCTCCGCTGTCACTCTCTGCCTGCATGTTTATAGCTCCGGTGTGGTAATGTGGCTGAAATATGTGCAGGATGGCATGCTGTACCGTTTATCCAGTGTCTACCAGAGCCATAAGCTCGGCCTTGGTCACCGTGCTGAGGGGCATCATTTCTTCCCCCATGAACTCTGCTATCACCTGAGTAATTTCACAGTGCCTTTTTAATGTCGTCATATGGAGATATAGTCTCGAACATTTCGGTCGATGATCCCTGCTTGGTGTGATTTGGCCTACTTGACACAGTGGTGGTCAGGTTTTTAGCCATACATTTGGCCTACATGTCCTTGTGATGCTTTCTTAAATGCTGGAACAGGTTTGTAGTGTTGCCCCGTGTTGTAGCTACAGTAGACAAGCTACGGTAGCAAGACACGTTCTGCACAACACCTGACTGTGCAGCGTCTTCTGTCCTACATCCAACATACCTGTAGGTCCAGACCACCGATGTGCTGCTCCTCTCTGACACTAAGGTCTCCTCCTCTTCAGTGCTTGGTTGTGCGGAGGCCGTGTTCACAAGATAGTAACGTTACTGCTGGAATCAAAGCGTAGTGTGGCAGGTTGTTTTCTTCTTTTACTGCTCTCACTCACATGTCACATGAGCGTAGGGTAGAATGTGTGTACGTGAACCCCACATGGTCACATGTTTCTGGCCCTCTGATTGGTTAGATTATGTGACATTTTAAAAAACAATTTTATTTTAATCGCAGCCTTTGTGATTTGGAAATTGCGTTCTATTACACTGGGATTTCGGTTTGAATTCGATTAATCATTCAGCCCTAACAGAATGATGCCAATAGAGCTCCGCAGCTGAGCTCTGCACCTGAGCTCCGCAACTGAGCTCCACAGCTGAGCGCCGCACCTGAGCTCCGCAACTGAGCTCCGCAACTGAGCTCCGCAGCTGAGCTATGCAGCTGAACTCCGCAGCAACTGCAGCTCCGCAGCTAAGCTCCACAGCTGAGCTCCACAGCTGAACTCCACAGCTGAGCTCCACAGCTGAGCTCCGCAACTGAGCTCCGCAGCTGAGCTCCGCAGCTGAGCTCCGCAACTGAGCTCCGCAGCTGAGCTATGCAGCTGAACTCCGCAGCAACTGCAGCTCCGCAGCTGAGCTCCACAGCTAAGCTCCGCAGCTGAGCTCCGCAACTGAGCTCCGCAACTGAGCTCCGCAGCTGAGCTATGCAGCTGAGCTATGCAGCTGAACTCCGCAGCAACTGCAGCTCCGCAGCTGAGCTCCACAGCTAAGCTCCACAGCTGAGCTCCACAGCTGAGCTCCACAGCTGAGCTCCGCAACTGAGCTCCGCAACTGAGCTCCGCAGCTGAGCTATGCAGCTGAACTCCGCAGCAACTGCAGCGCCGCAGCTGAGCTCCACAGCTAAGCTCCGCAGCTGAGCTCCGCAACTGAGCTCCGCAACTGAGCTCCGCAGCTGAGCTATGCAGCTGAGCTATGCAGCTGAACTCCGCAGCAACTGCAGCTCCGCAGCTGAGCTCCACAGCTAAGCTCCGCAGCTGAGCTCCGCAACTGAGCTCCGCAACTGAGCTCCGCAGCTGAGCTATGCAGCTGAGCTATGCAGCTGAACTCCGCAGCAACTGCAGCTCCGCAGCTGAGCTCCACAGCTGAGCTCTGCAACTGAGCTCTGCAGCTGAGCTCCACAGCCAAGCTATGCAGCTGAGCTGCAGTTGAAACAGTTTATCAGACAAACTGTCGAAGGAGGAGTAAAGTCTGTGTGTAAAAGGGATTATTAATGGATATTATTAAACGTCAATACTTTTTTTTTTAACCCACCAGGTCTCACAACAGCCCCCGGCCCATCAGAGCTTCCTGGGTCTGAGTCAGTGGATCATCCATCCCAGCAGGGGGCGCTAGACAAGAAACAGCAGCCAGCACAGAACAATAACACTGGCAACAGCAAGGTAACAGGAACTTTTTTTTAATAATCTTTTTATTGCATTTTTGCACAAGTTTATAAGACAAACAGAACAAAATGTAAACGTGCCTGAGTTTTACCCCATGAAAATTAAACCCACCAACCAAAAATTCACCCTCAACCCACCCAACTGCACCCTAAAAGTGGAAAAGCAAAACAAGCGGATAAAAAAATTTGTGTGTGTATATATATATATATATATATATATATGTGTGTGTGTGTGTGTGTGTTTAAATACACAACCACACATACTTATACATACAGATATACACCCATAAAAGATAATAATCATTATATATATATATATATATATATATATATATATATATATATATATACACACACACACACACACACCCATATACATATACATACATGTAAAATAAATAAAAAATGAAGAAAGAAGTGAACAGGAACTTTTAAGGAAGCTCAAGACAGGAATGTTTCCATTCCAAAGATAAACAGCTATCACCAGTATCCATCCTGTTCTCCCAGCCTGACACGATGGATAATACTCCCTCAAATACTCCAGAGTCTCATTTTGGGAGAAATCTTAGGTCGCTATCATGAATTTACATGACAAAATATTGTATCCCAATATCCAGATTTCATCCCGACACAAAACAATGAAAGATGATAAATTATAATATGGAGTTATAACCCGACCCTGTGTAGTCCAGAGGCAGTGTGTACTCTTTGCTATCACACTACTACTACTACTACTACTACTACTACTACTTTCGGCTGCTCCCGTTAGGGGTCACCACAGCGGATCATCCGTTTCCATCTCTCCCTGTCCTCTGCGTCTTCCTCTCTCACTCCAGCCACCTGCATGTCCTCCTTCTCCCAGTGTACCCAGCATCTCTCCTCCACACATGTCCACACCATCTCAATCTTGCCTCTCTTGCCTTGTCTCCAAACCGTCCAACTTGAGCTGTCCCTCTAATATACTCCTTCCTAATCCTGTCCTTCTTCATCACTCCCAGTGAAAATCTTATCATCTTCATCTCTGCCACCTCCAGCTCCACCTCCTGTCTTTTCATCAGTGCCACTGTCTCCAAACCATACAACATAGCTGGTCTCACTACCATCTTGTAAACCTTCCCTTTAACTCTTGCTGGTACCCTTCTGTCACACATCACTCCTGACACTCTTCTCCACCCACCCCACCCCACCCGCACTCTCTTCTTCACCTCTCTTCTGCACTCCCCGTTACTTTGGACAGCTGACCCCAAGTATTTAAACTCATCCACCATGAGAATATTCACAGTCATCCACCTTCATCACCTCTACTCCTTGCATCCTCACCATTCCACTGTCCTCCCTCTCATTCACGCATAGGTATTCCGTCTTGCTCCTACTGACATTCATTCCTCTTCTCTCCAGTGCATACCTCCACCTCTCCAGGCTCTCCTCCACCTGCTCCCTACTCTCGCTACAGATCACAATGTCATCTGCAAACAGCAGCAATCATAAAGATCCATTATTTTCATAGAGAAACTTTTTCTTTTTTTTCTCATGACCATGTTAAAAAATGGCTTGACAAGTGAGTTGCTGTGTTCTGTAAAAGGAAACATTGTCTGAGTCCAGATGGTTTCTGTCTCTTGGAACACACAGTATATACTTCTGCTACATAAGATAATATAGTGTAGTCAGGAATCAGAAACAATGTATTGTCATTTCTTACGTGCACTTGCATACACAAAGAAATGACATTTTGTTTCTCCCAGCCCACAGCAGTGTGACACAAAAAACACACATCCAAAATTTCTCAAAAACGGCACCACCAAAAACACTGTCTTAAAGGGACCGTCTCTGAGGTCCGTGGTGGTGTAGCGGTCTAAGCATCGGCTTTGTGTCGATGCAGTTGCCCACTGGGGACCGGGATTCGCGCCCCGGTCTCGTCAGATCCGACTATGGCTGGACTCGATGAAGCAGCAGTAATGGCAACGCTGTCTTCGGGAGAGGGGCAGAGTCGGCTTGTGTTCGTCACATGAATGCGTCTCTGTGTGTGTCGGAAAAAGCAGTGGTTCGGCCTGGAGTCGCCCTGTCATGAAAGTGGCGAGGCGTCTCTCCTTCCAGACTGCCGGCCGGAGAGATGCAGTTGGCGAACGCATGCAGTACGAGGGTGGGTGTTTGAATTAAAATAGGGATCGATTGGCCACTAAATTGGGAGAAAAAGGGAAAAATCAGAAATAAATGTAAAATTAAACGGACCGTCTCTGGTCCATGTGGTGACTATCTAACCTGCAAGTAGGTCTCTACACATAACAATATAGCATTGTACATGAGCATGATGGGTAGCGGAGTTGTGGTATGGTATATGGTATAGTTGTGGCATGGTATATGGTATAGTTGTGGTATGGTATGTAGTATAGTTGTGGTGTGGTATATAGTATAATTGTGGTATGGTATATGATATAGTTGTGGTATGGTATATGGTATAGTTGTGGCATGGTATATGGTATAGTTGTGGCATTGTATATGGTATAGTTGTGGTATTTTTCCATCCATCTGCTGTAAAGCCTCTCTCCCATTCTTCCTCTCAGGTTGACAATGAGGATGATGAAGATTGTCAGAGTAATAAGAGTCTGGATCTTAACTTTGCCACCAAACTCATCGACTTCAAGTTCTCCTCTACATCCAGCTCTGCCTCCAGCCAGCCTCCTCCACCTTCCTCCACCCCCGTTCCCCAGCCCAGCTCCTCCTCCTCGCCCTCTCCCTCCCCCACTGTCCCCCCAGAGGACCAGGAGGCCAAGGAAAACACCACCCCTTCCTCCTCCTGTGCCTCTACCCCACCCGCTGTCAAAACGCCGGAGTATAAACACGTCTGCCGCGTGTGTAAGAAGAGCTTCCGCTACGCCACCACGCTGGCCCGCCACGAGAGGGCGCACCTGTGCGAGGAGACGCCGGAGCCTGTGTCCATGGAAGGTGGGTTGACGCCGGGGAAAGTAGAGGCCAGCGAAACTACCCAGGCCGAGAACGAAGAGGAGATGGAGGCAGAAGAGAAAGGAGGGAAGGTGGAGAGTGAGGGAGGAGAGAGTGGAGACGAGGATGAAGAGGAAGAGAAGGAGAAGGAGGATCGCAGTGATGAAGAGGGCGGGGCCTCTGAGCCAAAGAGCAGAGAGGGAGGAGAGGTGAGGGTTGACAAGAGGAAGAAGATCTGCAACGTCTGTGGGAAACGCTTCTGGTCTCTGCAGGACCTGACCAGACACATGCGCTCACACACAGGTACAACACACACACACACAACACATTAACACTCACACAACACATCCTCACACACGCAACATAAACACACACTCACACACACAAAACACACACACGCACAAATCATATTACAGAATGACAGATGCTACATGTTTGTATGGAGGAGTAAGTTTATAAAACAGACTATTACTTTTTATATTTGATGAATATGTCAAAACCCCCACCTATCCAGACCAGTACCAGACGCCAGTCTCCCTCTAGCTTCTTATCATCTGTCTCCTCCTCCTTCTCCTTCTCCTTCTCCTCAGGTGAGCGTCCATATCAGTGTCAGACGTGTGAGCGAACCTTCACGCTGAAACACAGTCTGGTGCGACACCAGAGAATCCACCTGAAACCCCGCGGGGCCGAGGGGGCCGAGCCAGGTGAGGACGGAGACTCCTGCACCCCCACCTCCACCTGCCCCCCCTCTGAGAACGAGAGTGAGGGGGGCACCGGGATGGGGGCGGAGGAAAGAGGAGAGGAGGAGGAGGTGAAAGAGGAGATTCTGACGCGGCTTGACATCGCTGTCCAGCCATCACTGGTCGGCTCCGTGGAAACGAAAATGACTCTTGAATCCGCAGCGGAGGAGGAGGAGAACTCACAGGAACCTGCGGCCAACCCAGTACCTGAATCAGAACCTGAACCCAACCACCAAACCGCACAGCAATCCCATGACCTTGTTGCCGCTACTGTTCCTCAGGACGCCGCGGAGGACGCCGCTGAGGACGCCACAGAGGACGCCGCTGAGGACGCCGCTGAGGACGCCACGTCGTCTGCAGACCAGAAATCCAGCCACCAAGCTACTGACTCAAAGACGACCAGCGATGACATGGAGATGCCGCCTGAAGCCAAGACCTCCAAAGACCTCCCTCCCTCCTCCGCTGCTCCACCTCCTCCTTTAGAGGATTCAGCAGTTGCTCCTGCAGACGGCTTCATGCAGGGCATACTGGAGATCCACACCAAGCCGTCGCTGGAGCACCTCCTGCCCGGCGGAGAGCCTCCTCTGGTGGGAGTGGAGTGAGACGCCCCCCCCCCCCCCCCCCAGGAGGACGGTGTAAACCAGCATCACCCCAGTGCCACAAAAACAAAAACAACCCTGAACGAAGAGGGGAACCTGGTTTTCTTGAAGTGCCTTACTACTAGTCCTTCTTTCAGATGGCTTTTTGCTCTATCTTTATCTACGGTATAACCCAGGATGGATCTAATTTTTATAGCTTTCTATGATGACACCGATGATTTTCATCACAAATTTTTTTTGTGCGGGAATCTATATGTCAGCAATAAAAGAATTAATTTACATTTTATTGTCGTTCTAGATCTTGTATACGAATTCATGATCAGCTGAGCAGACCAACTCTTTCTGCGCTTTATTTTGTGTATTTAAAGAACGGCCGTTTGCCTGAACACGGAACAATGAATTGAACCAGCGGTGGTTCTTGGAGCAAACTTAGTACGGCGGCCTCCTCACCCTTCCGCTTTCCTTGCCGGGCAGCCATCTTGAATTTTGTTATATGGCATATGGTGTGATGTTGGCATGTGGCTGGTGGTCGTTTTGTTGCTCTGGACTGAAGAAGCCTTTTGTAACTGGAAAACACAGCAGGACGGAGGGATGGACAGACACACTGACACATCTTTGGGTTTCCTCTGGTTTGGCATCTGTCCGTTTAGCCGTCATCTCTGTCACATGTTTGCATTGAAAACAAGAATTGAACTCATGTGACCCGGCAGAGTCTCATCACATCTCTGATAACTGAACTGGCGGGTGTCCTGTTGACCATCCGACTGTCTCTCATCCATCAAAGGCTTTTTTCTTCTCTTCTTCCACGTTAATATGGGCAATATTTGCCCCTTCCTCCCCCATAGGTCGATTTGTGTGTGAATAGGTTCATATTGAGTCATTTTCATCAGATTGCATGTGTGCAGAGCATGCGAGTCAGAATCAGACTGTTGTGTATTGCTGTGTGTGTGTTTGTTTGTTACATTTCTGATACGGATCAGGTGAAAGGGGCGTGTGTATTTGTTTTGTTTTAAATCATATCATGAACAAATATTTTTTCTTGGTGTGTATGTGTGTGTATGTGTGTGTGTGTGTGTGTGTGTTAGCGCCTCTCTCCCATCTGTCTGTCTCATCGTTGCCCCCCAGTATTTGCAGAGGCGTCATTACAAGGTGCACTCACAAGTAGCATTAATATGTGATCCATGTTCAGTTTACCTCTAGTCTGCCTGCAGGCGTTAGACAGCAGGGTCTAAACACCACACTCAGCTCTGTACATGGCTCTATAGAGGACTCTGTACATGACTCTATACATGACTCTACATGACTCTATATGACTCTATACATGACTCTGTACATGACTACATGACTCTATACATGACTCTACATGACTCTGTACATGACTATATGGAGGACTCTGCATGACTCTATACTTGACTCTATAGAGGACTCTATACATGACTCTATACATGACTCTACATGACTCTATACATGACTCTTTAAATGACTCTGTACATGACTCTGTACATGACTATATGGAGGACTCTACATGACTCTATACATGACTCTATACTTGACTCTATAGAGGACTCTGTACATGACTACATGACTCTATACATGACTCTTTAAATGACTCTGACTATACATGACTCTGTACATGACTCTGTACATGACTCTATACTTGACTCTATAGAGGACTCTGTACATGACTCTACATGACTCTATACATGACTCTATACATGACTCTGTACATGACTCTATACTTGACTCTATAGAGGACTCTGTACATGACTCTATAGTGCCCCAAAGTCTTCCCAGCTGGTAAGCTTAAACTACACAAACCTGGTCTACACAATGCAGGGCTGATGAATTGGTCTGTTTTTATTTATGTTATTCTTGTACTTTTTTCCAGTACGCCATCAGTAAGCGTTTGTGTATCGTGAACACTTTCTAGTGGCTCCATGTTTCCTGGTTTGGTCAGCAGCCAATGGAAAAAGGCCGCTCTGACCATCTGATCTGTTGCTAAGTCTTGATTGGTGCTACACCTTTTTCCCTCACAGGAGGAACACATTTGGAGTTTCTCCTTTAGTTTTCAGACAAAGACGCCTGCTGATAGATGTCGTCCGAGTCAGTGAGCCTCTGAGAGAGAACACAAGACGCCGTCGCTTCACGGGCCACTCGATTATGTCCCACTTTAAAATGGATGTGGATGGATTATGTATGTCCCCACGTACCCCACCAAATTCACTCACAAATCAAAGACAAACTACACACACACATGCAGTCCCCATCTCCTCGTCCTTTGACCCTACAATCAGAAAAGGGGGGGCTTGGAACATGGATATATGTATTTTTGTAATGAAGGTGAATATAAATTTGTTTTTCTTGTGCATTTTTCTTTCTCGATAGCACGGCGGCGTAGTGGTTAGCGCGGTCGCCTCACAGCAAGAAGGTCCTGGGTTCGAGCCCCGGGGTAGTCCACCTTGGGGGTCGTCCCGGGTCGTCCTCTGTGTGGAGTTTGCATGTTCTCCCTGTGTCTGCATGGGTTTCCTCCCACAGGCCAAAGACATGGAGGTCAGGTGACCCGGCCGTACTAAATTGTCCCTAGGTGGGTGTGTGTGTGTGTGTGTGTGTGTGTGTGTGTGTGTGTGTGTGTGTGTGTGTGTGTGTGATGGCCTGGCGGCCTGTCCAGGGTGTCTCCCCACCTGCCCCCCCCCCCCCCACTGACTGCTGGGATAGGCTCCAGCATCCAGCGACCCTGAGAGCAGGATGTGTGGATAACGGATGGATGGATGAATTTTTCTTTCTTTCGTGTATACGAACCTCATCTGAAATACAAGTCAAACCTCAGCAGCGTAGAACAGAACTGTCAAACGGTGACAGACGGACAGAACGACGGACACATGGATAGATAGCCCGACAGACGGACAGACTGACAGAACGACGGACACATGGATAGATAGCCCGACAGACGGACAGACTGACAGAACGACGGACACATGGATAGATAGCCCGACAGACAGACAGACTGACAGAACGACGGACACATGGATAGATAGCCCGACAGACAGACGGACAGACGGACAGAACGACGGACACATGGATAGATAGCCCGACAGACGGACAGACTGACAGAACGACGGACACATGGATAGATAGCCCGACAGACAGACAGACGGACAGAACGACGGACACATGGATAGATAGCCCGACAGACAGACAGACAGACGGACAGAACGACGGACACATGGATAGATAGCCCGACAGACGGACAGACGGACAGAACGACGGACACATGGATAGATAGCCCGACAGACGGACAGACGGACAGAACGACGGACACATGGATAGATAGCCCGACAGACAGACAGACAGACGGACAGAACGACGGACACATGGATAGATAGCCCGACAGACAGACAGACAGACAGAATGACGGACACATGGATAGATAGCCCGACAGACAGACAGACGGACAGAACGACGGACACATGGATAGATAGCCCGACAGACGGACAGACGGACAGAACGACGGACACATGGATAGATAGCCCGACAGACAGACAGACAGACGGACAGAACGACGGACACATGGATAGATAGCCCGACAGACAGACAGACAGACAGAACGACGGACACATGGATAGATAGCCCGACAGACAGACAGACAGACAGAACGACGGACACATGGATAGATAGCCCGACAGACAGACAGACAGACAGAACGACGGACACATGGATAGATAGCCCGACAGACAGACAGACAGACAGAATGACGGACACATGGATAGATAGCCCGACAGACAGACAGACGGACAGACTGACGGACACATGGATAGATAGCCCGACAGACAGACAGACAGACAGAATGACGGACACATGGATAGATAGCCCGACAGACAGACAGACAGACAGAATGACGGACACATGGATAGATAGCCCGACAGACAGACAGACGGACAGACTGACTGACAAGCAGACAGACTGACTGAAGTGTCGGAACAAAAACATGAGCACTAACATGAGAAGTACTACTACGACTAAACCCACAGAATACTGCAGAGGCGGAGGGGGGGTGGAGAGGGGGGTGGAGGGGGGTCTCTGTGTTTGACACGAGGATTAAAGGAGAGGGAGGAAGTGACCACGGAGGCCTTACGTTGACTCGGGGTTTCTCAGAGTGAGGCGCCGCAGGGGACGTGGTGACGGGACAGTTGACAGCGGGTCGCCACCCCCTGCTGGTAGCAGGTGGAGGTTACACCGACTTCTCTGAGAGGGACACAAAACCTGATCAATGCATGACTATGGAGCCCGCTGGAAGGCGACCTCTAGTGGCGAGACACTAATACCACACCTCCAATACTGTTTAGTGATGGTTATGTGGGAGCATAAGAGCTCCACCTCTCCCTCCCTCCCTCCCTCCCTCCCTCTGTAACTCGCCCTCATTTTGGGATTTACTTTCATAGCCCTCCCCTGTGTGTGTGTGTGTGTGTGTGTGTGCGTGCGTGTGTGTGTGTGTGTGTGTGTGTGCGTGTGTGTGTGTGTGTGTGTGTTTTACTACGACTTGAGAAGAAGCCATGTATTAAAGTATCACGTCTGTGCTGCAGAACTGTTGATTTTTCTATTGTTTTCTAACGTGTGGCCGGGCGGGCTGTGGGCGCTGTGGGCCAGGTGGACTCGGACTAGCAATAATAATCACTCTGAATCCAAAGCTTTACGTAGACGGCCTGTGTATGAATTATCATGGACCACGTGGGTCTCTCTGCTCTGTTGTTGATTGTTAGTTTGGCTAAGAATTGATTGTTCGGGTTTTTTCTGATATATATATATACATACATATATATAT